>NC_041334.1:34839465-34874465 GCF_004354835.1 Perca flavescens | reverse complement strand
CTCAGAAGAGGCCTGGAAGAAGGTGATGTGGTCAGATGAGACCAAAATAGAACTTTTTGGCCTCAACTCAACTCGTCGTGTTTGGAGGGCAACGAACACCGAGTACAACCCAAAGAACACCATCCCCACCGTCAAGCATGGTGGTGGCAACATCATGCTTTGGGGGTGCTTTTCAGCCAAGGGGACGGGACAACTCCATCGTATTGAGGGGGGATGGGCGGGGCCATGTATCGTGGAATTCTGGACCGACATCTCCTTCCCTCAGTGAGAGAGCTGAAGATGGGTCGAGGATGGGTGTTTCAGCACGACAACGACCCTAAGCACACCGCCAAAGCAACAAAAGAGTGGCTGAAGAAGAAGCACATCAAGGTTCTGGAGTGGCCTAGCCAGTCTCCAGACCTGAATCCGATTGAAAATCTTTGGAGGGAGCTTAAAATTCGAGTTGCCAGGCGACAACCTCGGAACCTGAATGATTTGGAGGCTGTCTGCAGGGAGGAGTGGGCCAACATCCCTGCCGAAATGTGCACAAACCTTGTCACCAACTATAAAAACCATTTGACATCTGTGCTGGCCAATAATTGCTTTTCTACAAAATATTAACATGCTGTTTGTCCAGGGGGTCAAATACTTGTTTTTCCTCATCAGATGGTTATCAATTTTAATAAATTCATATGATGTGATTTTCTGGAATTTTCTTTGGGATTCTGTCTTTCACTGTTAGAATGTACATATGATTAAAATTGTAGATTTTTGCATTCTTTGTAAGTGGGCAAACCTGCAAAATCAGCAAGGGGTCAAATACTTATTTCCCCCACTGTGTATATATATATATAAAATAAATATATATGTGTGTATATATATATATATATATATATATATATATATATAAAAATAAATATATATGTGTGTATATACATACATACATACATACATATATACTATACACACACATATATATTTATTTATTTTTTCAGCAGGACACTTACCATGGGGAACTCCTCTTCTTCTTCTTCCTCTTCTTCATCTTCTACTTCACCATGCTTTGCAACATCTCTACCTGCGTGTGATTTGTCTGCATCCCATCTGCTTAGCTGGTCCTGCATTGATAAGGGTGAACTCATGAGCTCAACTCTTGTCTTGCAGACAGTGAAAACTTTTGCAGAACTTTACAAATGTATCTATTGCTTGTATTAGATCATGGACCATGTATGAAATCATTGGGTAGAAGCCCCATGATACTTTACAGGCACATTTTACAGGGGGAAAAGTTTATTAGGTACAGCTAGCTAAAACTAATGCAGTTTAATTATTCAACAGCACACACCATATAATTCCAACATCCCAAGTTCGATTCTGTTTGCCTTTGTTGCATTTCATACCCCTCTCTTTCTCTCTTCGTGCTTCCTGTCTGTATCTACACTGTCAAAAGGCAGAAATGCCCCCCCAACATTAACATACTGTATGTACGTCCACATTAACATACCCACAAGACAACAGAGGACAGGGGGAGAAGGACCACTACCACTTTAGACAAGACAACAGCTAAAACAAAAGCACATACATTGCACAAATATTCATCAACCCCGAATGGAAGAGAGGTACATTATGCAATTACCATGGACTGGTAAAAAACTAAAAAATTGGTCCAACAGTATGAACCAGGCCTGGATGCAGAACACTAACCCACAGGCCAAAGAACAGCATGTTTCATGACAACAGAAACAGGAAACGGACAAGGTGCCAGAAGTGTTTGTGAAAGGAAGTGTAAGCAGGAGGCCATGATGACACATGAACAGCAGGGCAACACGGAATCTGTGGACACAGATTTCTGCAGATTTTCCACAGATAAAAAAATAAAATAAATAAAATGTTAACCTATCACCACCACTGGCAGAAAAACAGTGCTACATTCCACAGATTTTCATTCTGGATCACCGCTGAAAACTGTAAAATATACTGTATATATAAATAAAACACCGCGATTCCGTTTGGGCCTGATGATCAGTCAGGGATAGTGACATTAAGCTGCATTGAGCAGCAAGAATTTGTACGCCAGCCTGAAAAATTCTACCATCTACGGAAGAGCTGTTGGACATCTCATGCAAAAGGCTCCTGAAGTTAAAACAGACACACTACCAATACAATTAAACCCGTTTGGTGACCGGGTTAGCTCAGTTGGTAGAGCAGGCACACATACATAGAGGTTTACTCCTCGATGCAGCGGCCGCGGGTTCGACTCCGACCCGGCGGCCCTTTGCTGCATGTCATTCCCCCTCTCTCTCCCCTTTCATGTCTTCACCTATCCTTCACCTATATTTGGCCTTAGCTGCTTCTTACAGTGCAGACGCTCTATTGCTTGCTCCTGCTTCTGCTTGCATATTTCTGCTGATAATCTTGCTTTTCCTCGGAGAGAAACTATGAGCAGCGGCTCTTGGATACTTATAAATCACTGGACTATACATTTTTTGTAGACATAGTAGGCTATTGTCATATTGCTCCTCTGCTGCAGGACCCTGGACATGACCTGGATTACGTCTCATCGTCACACAGCAGGGTAAGGACTGAGAGCAATTCTAAAAGTAAAAAGCTACAGGGAAAGCTAATGACTGGGCCCCAAACTCTGATTGTGGGTGACTCTGCTGTGAAAGATATAAAAAGCAGTAAAAACACCAAAATACTATTTTCCCAAAGACATGGTGTCTGACTTGGCCCAAAGAATCCAGGATATCGTAACAGCACACCCAACTGTGAAGAACATTATACTGCATATAGGGTCAAATGATGTTGTAAAGCAAAAGTCTGAAGTGCTGAATCGTGACTTTATGAATCTGGTGAACACAGTCAGCTCCCTAAACGCAAAGGTGTTTGTCAGTGGCCCTATACCGCCAGTCAGAGGAGGAGCTGAGAGTTTCGGCAGACTGCTGGCACTGAACAGATGGCTTTCAACTGCATGTACCAACAACCATTCTCTGCAGTTCATTGACAATTTTAACATTTTCTGTGGCTGCAGACATCTTTTTAAAGCAGATGGACTATTCCTTCACAAACCGGGAGTAAAGCTGTTCACCTCTAGCCTACTTTACTTTCTGCACCACACATCTGCTCCCTTGGCCAAGGACACGAGACAAGATGAACCAAAACAAGAGGAAGACACAACAAAGTGCGGCAGTGAACCACCACAGCCCCCACCTGAGCAAAGATTTGACCATGGGAGACCAAAGACCGGAGATGAGAAATCTCAACCCCCCATCTCACCCGTCCAACACTCCTCAAACCCCTTTGACAACCACGAAAGCTTTGAGGACCTCTTTAAGGATACGTCGCTCTCCCCTCTACCCCCATCCCCATGTTGGAGTTCACTGACCAGATGAAGCAGCTGGTAAATGCTGGAACCAAGTATGCCCCCCTTCCTTCTCCCATCGTAAAACGCCAGGCACCTCTGCCCCTTCAAATATGGCAGCTAACTCCTTCTCCCCAAACTGATAAGGATGCTTGTGTGCAAAATGCAGTAAGCATTAACTGATATGGGCCGGGTCCAGGCTGCACGCCTAGTAGCACTCAGGACTTTTTCCAAGACAAGCCTGGGCCCTGCGAATTAGATTCTTCCACAATTTATGATGTGATAGGTAATAGAAAAAAAAAATGGTGAATAAGCACGTAACTGCAAACTTTGCAAATTTAGCATCCATTCCTCGTCAGCCACAGTCTATCCCAAAAAATTACGAATGTTATTGATGCTATTGCTCCCACTAAGGTCAAAGCTGTCTCTGGTAAGAAAAGATCTTTATGGAGAAATTTTATAGTTGTGAGAATAGAAAAAAGAGAGTGTCGAAAAGTTGAACGCATTTGGCGAAAATCTAATCTCCAGGTCCATTATAACACTTATAAAGAGTAGGGTTGGGTACCTAAACTCGGTGCCAATAGGGAACCGGTGCCGACGTAAACGGTAGTAACGAGACCGAATAAGAACGAAAGTTTTGGCGCCTCATTTCGGTGCTCGACTTTACACTACACCTGACAGCATGTAACGTTAGCCTACCTTTAGCTAGCAGCTGGATTAATCCCGGTTAAAATGCTGACAGCTAACGTTAAACAGTGTAAAGTGTGCCTGTATTTCACTGTGGAGGACTTCAACAGCGGGATGTAACAGTCTGCTCTGCAGCGCAGCAGCTGCCGTTGTCGCAATTCATAGATATACAGTATGTTTATATGGTCGGAATTAAACAACACAGACGGTGCATTCACTCGCAGCTGCCGTTGTCGGAATTAAACAACACAGACAGTGCGTTCACTTGCAGCTGCCATTGTCGGAATTAAACAACACAGATTCACTTAAAACAGGTAGCCTTGTGGTGCATTCACAGTAATTGTAAAATACCCTTTTCCCATCTGGGGTTCAACAGCAATTTACTGGTGAAATAAGTTATTGTTATTACATTATTATTAAATCTTGAATTTTGACCATGGCCTTAGCAATAAACAAGTCACTGACTGTTGTTTACTGCACTTATTTTTTTTCTTCTTTTTTTTTTTAACTTTATTGAAAAGTACCGGTTCAGGCACCGTTTAGGCACCGGCACCGTTTTAAAAGTATTGATTTAGCACCGGAATCGAAAAAAAAAACAAATGATACCCAACCCTAATAAAGAGAGACTTCGCATTTATAATATGGAACTAAGGAATGCAAGGCGGTCCTTTTTCTCTGACATTATCGCCAGAAACAATAATAATTCACGTGCTTTGTTTGCTACTGTTGATAGATTAACAAACCCTCCAGTACCAGTAGCATCTGAACTGTTGTCTACCAAGCATGCAATGACTTTGCCTCCTTCTTCACAGACAAAATTCAGAAAATTAGACAAACAGTCAGTGCTTCCATATCAAGTACAGGATATGTGTTGTCACAGTGTGCACGCAAAACAAATTCCAACATGACACAATTTCATACGATCAACCTTAAAAACCTGGATACAACATCTGAAAACCTCCTCCTGTTGCCTTGATATTCTACCAACAGGTGTTTTCAAAAATGTTTCGAATTGTTTGGCTTCTGATCTTCTACAGATTGTAAACACGTCTCTGCTCTCAGGTATCTTCCCACAGGCCCTGAAAACTGCAGTCATCAAGCCACTCCTAAAAAAGAACAATCTAGACATGACACTAATGAGCAACTATAGGCCAATATCAAACCTCCCATTTTTAAGTAAAATCATAGAAAAAGTGGTTTTTCAACAACTCAACTTTTTCTTATCGCTAAACAACAGTTTTGATGCCTTCCAGTCAGGTTTTCGACCACACCACAGCACCGAGACGGCTCTTGTTAAAGTCTTTAATGACATCCACTCAAACACAGATAGTGGCAAAATTTCAGTCTTAGTATTACTTGATCTCAGTGCTGCATTTGATACGGTAGACCATGACATATTGCTTGACCGATTGGAAAACTGGGTTGGTCTTTCTGGCTCAGTACTAAAGTGGTTTGAATCCTATTTAAAGAATAGGGACTACTTTGTGTCTATAGGTAATTATACATCTGAGCATACAAATATGACGTGCGGAGTTCCCCAAGGCTCAGTTCTGGGGCCTCTTCTGTTCAACATCTACATGCTTCCACTGGCTCAGATTATGGAAAACAACAAAATAAGTTACCATAGTTATGCGGATGACACACAAATTTACATAACCTTATCGCCAGGGAACTATAGCCCAATACAACAATTAAATATGTGCATTGAACAGATTAATGATTGGATGTGCCAGAACTTTCTTAAATTAAATTAATAAAAAACGGAGGTGGTTGTTTTTGGAGCAAAAGAGGAACGATTGAAAGTCAGCGCTCAGCTTCAAATGACAATGTTAAAAACAACAGACAAAGCAAGAAATCTTGGTGTAGTCATGGACTCAGACCTGAATTTTAAAAACCACATTAACATAATTAAAAAATCAGCCTATTATCACCTTAAAAATATATCAAGGTTTAAAGGACTTATGTCTCAGCAGGATCTGGAAAAACTTGTCCATGCTTTTATCTTCAGTAGACTTGACTACTGTAATGGTGTCTTTACAGGTCTCCCTAAAAAAAAAAAATCAATCAGACAGCTGCAGCTGATTCAGAACGCTGCTGCTCGAGTCCTCACTAAAACCAAGAAAGTGGATCACATCAGTCCAGTACTGAAGTCTCTACACTGGCTTCCAGTGCCTCAAAGAATTGATTTCAAAATACTTTTACTGGTTTATAAATCACTAAACGGTTTAGGGCCAAAATACATTTCTGGTCTGCTACTACACTATGACCCACCCAGACCTCTCAGGTGGTCTGGGACAAGTCTACTTGTTGTCCCCAGAGTCAGAACTAAACAGGGGGAAGCAGCGTTCAGTTTTTATGCTCCACATATCTGGAACAAACTCCCAGAAAACTGCAGGTCCGCTGCAACTCTCAGTTCTTTTAAATCTAAGCTAAAGACCTATCTTTTTGATGTTGCTTTTCTTTAAATAATCTATTTTATTAACTTTAATTTCTTATACTGCACTGTTACTTTTATTCTTATACTGCACTAATCAATTTTATTCTTGTCTTTTAATGTTTTTAATTTGTTTATTATTGTTTTCCAACTGCTCTTTAATGTTTTAGGTAAAGCACTTTGATTTGCCCTGTTGCTGAAATGTGCTATACAAATAAAGCTGCCTTGCCTTGCCTTGCCTTATGGAAGGAAAAAAAAAAATATAAAAATATATATGACTGAATGTAAACTTACTAGTTCAGAGTTGTTGTGGTTGCTGAAGTGAGGAACTCTGTCAGTCAGTCCATTCTGCTGTCTGAAATCCAAATAATTCAACTGCCGAAAGACAAAATTAAGTTGACATTCTGTTTGGTGAGACAAGCCTTGGGTGGCAAATAAATGTAAATGATAATCTATTTTCAAACCTGCATAGATGATTGGTTTCTCACATTCAGTTCATACGTGTGTTTGCTACCACTAGCAGGTTCAGAGCTCCAGTTCATCTACAGCAGTGAAACATAACCAAGTAAGACGAAAGCACAAACTCTTCCTTAAATTTGAAGTTTTATTTTAAAATGAAAAAAAAAAATGAAAAAAAACACACAACAAGAAAATAGAAACAATACAAATATTTAATCACTAAAAAAGGTATTGGGAACTCACTGCTTGGAAGTTACTGTCCTCATCTTCATTGTCAGTTAAGTCCAAGCCAGATAGCGGTCCTTTGGTTTTCTTTAAACCGGACTTCCGACTGTATGTGTAGTGAGGTCTAGGCCTGCCCGGCAGCATTGAGCCATCTGGCCCATACTCCGCTTGTCCCATCTGGAAAGGCAGCAAGTGTCTCTGCCAAAAGAGATTTAAAAATCAACACTACTACGTCATTACTGCAAGAAACAACAAACGCATTGAAGATCACTAGGTTCTTACCATTGCCTGTCTCTGACACTGACGTAGTCGACACTTTTGCCTCTTCTTGTTGCTGCCTCCAAACTTTGGTTTGTCTATACAGAAATCACATGTGCCACAGTCTTTCCTGCAGAGACAGGCTTTGCATTCTCCACAGGACCGTCGCTTCCGCTTCTTATGCCACTAAGGGCAAGTCAAGTGTATAATAAAAAAAACAAAAGAAAGACATTTTAATGCAACACTGCCAGTGGCAAAATTAATGTTGATAACAGATGACTTATAAGACATCTCTTTGTACAAACCACACACAAACACTCATCCAGAGGTGGGTAGTAAGAAGTTACATTTACTCAGAGTAGTTTTAAAGTAGAGCTGCCAAGATTAATTGATTAGTTTCCATCTCTCCTCTGTGACAGTAAACTGAATATCTTTGAGTTGTGGACAAAACAGGACATTTGAGGACGTCATCTTGGGCTTTTGGGAAACACTGATCCACATTTTTTCACAATTTTCTGACATTTTAGAGACCAAAACAACTAATCGACTATGAAAATAATCGTTAGTTGCGTCCCTATTTTAAAGCTATAGTGCGTAGTTTCTGTCTCCCCCATGAGGAATTCTAAGTAATGACAACAACGCTGTCGGCGCGCCCACATAATACAGCCTTCTGTGATCGGGCACCGCCCCGACCCCTCCTCCACGCAGTTGCTAGTAGCCAAGGAGGACACGGAGGATTAAAAAAACCATGATGGACTCTTCAGAAGAGGCAATTATCTTCACTCGAGCTTCTGCGTGGGAAAGTCACCGGACGACACAATCTTCTGAACATAGCCATACTGAGAAATCCAGAGAGAGTTGTGTGGAGGTGATAGTCGTTATTAGCTTTGTAGCAACTCATTTGGCAATGGCTTGAATGTAACGGACGTTCAATAATATCAAAGTTCCGCACTAAAGCTTTAATGCAGCATACTTTGTACTCTCTTTGGCGAAACAATTGCCGGCAAGGCGGTGAGTTAAAAGTGAGTTTATTCTGCATCCCATTTAGCCAATCAATTCTTTTCAACAAAGGCAAAAACCACCTCAAGCGAGTGTAAAAATGTTTTTGCGCAATTGAATTTTGCCGTCTCCACTCAGCTTTTATAATGCGACGCTGGAAACATGACTTGTGATGGTACTTAGGACATCTAAACTGGAAAAGAGTTTAAAAAGCTCCCATGACATGGTGCTCTTTGGATGCTTTTATATAGACCTTAGTGGTCCTCTAATACTGTATCTGAAGTCTCTTTTATATAGACCTTAGTGGTCCCCTAATACTGTATCTGAAGTCTCTTTTATATAGACCTTAGTGGTCCCCTAATACTGTATCTGAAGTCTCTTTTATATAGACCTTAGTGGTCCCCTAATACTGTATCTGAAGTCTCTTTTATACAGACCTTAGTGGTCCTCTAATACTGTATCTGAAGTCTCTTTTATATAGACCTTAGTGGTCCCCTAATACTGTATCAGAAGTCTCTTTTATATAGACCTTAGTCGTCCCCAAATACTGTATCTGAAGTCTCTTTTATAATTAAAATAATCTAACCATGCTTGGCTCTTAATGTTATTACTAGGGATGCACCGAATCCAGGATTCGGCAGAATATTGGGCTTGCACTACCCGCGCTGCGCTGGTCGACGTATTGACGCAAACGTTGATTACGGGAAGGTGTTTACGTAGGTGGACCGTTCAATGCAGTAGGCTGTGAGAAAGTGAAAATGGAACTTGCGACCAGAAAAATCAATACATCAAAAAAATATTATTTTATGCTTTGCTGAGGTGGAAAAGTTGTGCTATTGATAAAACAAAATGTGCAATGGAAAAAGACTTCATGTCAATCATGACATATGAAGCATGCGACTTAAACATCCCTCAAAAAAAAAAAAGAAATCTGATCTGTGTGAAGTGATGAGGAGACACTTTTCTCAGGTCTATAAATTGAGCAACCATAATGCCAAATTTCTATCACATGATTCTCCATCATTTTGAGTTTTACTGGCACTCTTTTAATCACAGTAGTGGACATTTTTATTACTACTTTGTTTTGTCAATTTTATTGGAAATTTGGTTAAAATATCATGATGGCTTAGTGAACTACTACCCTTTCATAAAACTTACCCTGTCAAGAACTAAACACCTGGCCCTGGAAAACTCGGTTTGCCACTGCTGTGAATGGTAAATATGGGTTATTGACTGAAACTGTATAATTAGCCATATTCTAACTATGACTATACTGATCGTACAAAAAGACAGCAAAGTACTGAACATGTGGTTTGACTGGTTTCTGTTCATTCTGTGGCACCGTTACAAAATAAATTTTGGTTGATTTTGTATCACTTGAGGCAATCACGTCAGACTTCCTGTCTGTAGGACAGTGGGTTTTAAAATAATAAAAAAACTCACATCATCATCATCGTCAGTTGACATGTCATCCTCATCGTCAACGTCCACGTTGACGGAGAAGTTCTCCGTGTCGCTGCTTTTGAGACTCGGGTGCTGCGAGAATAAAACAGAATCAGTGAGTGGAAGGAAAAAGGTATAGCAATCATATTGAGTTTATTAAAAACACAAATATAAATTGGTCTCATATTACGAAAATGTTACCTGTGAGTCTGTAACTTCACTCTGAAAAATAAAAGTTGTTTTTAGAACATGAATTCATGATATTCAGGGCCAAAGCCCCAGTGCATAATTATACTGTTATTACAACACACATTGTGGACAATGTGAAATAACTGAAAACACGTCTGATGTCTGACCCAGACTGTAAACAAGTAGAAAAACCGGATAGTCTTAGCCAATAGTCATTGTATTTTATTGATACAAGACTGAGTATTAATATTACATTAACCAATATGCAATGGAAACTTTGCTTTAAAAAGGTTATTACAACATAACAGGCTTTTACATGTGGAGGTCAACAACAACCCATGGCTTGTGAGCACAGAACATGTTACCCATATACCAGGCGCGTCTGTGCTGCGTTTCGGCTGTGCCACAGTTTTGTTCCATCCTCCGCCATGTGCCATGCCACACCGGGAGCGCCTCAGAAGCGGAGTGTCTTGCTTGCCGGACTCGCGGATTTTATTGTCTCTACAAGAACTTAAAAGAACAATCGTGTGTTTATTCCAACGCCCCGCGGCTCATGTTAAAATTGACCTTTGCTCAGCGGAGAGACGCTTCTGGGACACGCTGCGTAGCGGCTGGTGGAATATCAAGCATTGACATGAATGGCTGTGATTGCTCACGGGGGTCGCGCAGACACGCCTGGTAGGAAAAAAGAAGTTAGTGTATTATGAAAGTATTTATTACCTGGAAACTCATGCTGTCATCAAACGTTTCCGGAATGTCATTATAAGGCCTCTGCAGCAGGAAGGCTCCACTTCCAGGGTCCTGGTGGAACAGCCGAGAAAAAGTGGCAAAATTAACATAACGATTGGCATCAAAATAATGAATAACTGTTGTGCACCCGGCAGCGTACCTTGCGAATAGGACATATACATTTGCGTTTCCGGCATAGGCGTTTCCGGGACTCTTTGCTCTGCTGTCCATGCTTGCAGTTGGCACACTGCCCACAGTTCACTGTGTTGTGGCATCCCACACACTGTCCACAAGGAATCCACTACAGTTCACATGTAGAGAAATAAAAAAGCAGGTCATTTATTAGTATCCACTTGCACATTTTTATCAGTATCCTAATTCCGGAAATAGATTGAGCAACTTTGTATTCTTAGGGCCGTTACATAGTCAACGCATCGGTACGCAAATGCGTCCACAAGGCTACGCATCGCTACGCTTTGGCCGCCATTATGCGTCAATACGTAGCAAAACGTGTCGTCCCAGTTGTTGTTACACGCCGATGAACGCAATACTATGCGTTGACGGTGGGGGCAACGCTTGCGTCTGCTGAGTAGTCTATGAAAGGGAGTGTGTCGCTCGTGTTGACTTTGTAATGGCCCTTATTGTTGAAGAATATTAATTTTCACCTTTTCTCCATGCCAGATGAGTAAAAACTTTGATTACATATCCAGTTAGTTTCAACAATCCAACTTCCTCATATAAACAACACATTCACATAAAGTGTATATTCTGAATCCATGGTTTAATTAGGGTGTTATTGATAAGTTGGACCAACGATTTGGCTAGTTAAAGTGGCTACAATGCAGCTGCTCATTCAGACAACTTGTTAACAGCCAATGCTTTACCTTTCTGAAACGAACCATCGGATGCTCTTTTGTCTTTGAGGCTGCTGAAATTTAAAAGAAAAACATTGTAGCATGAGTACAGTTATTTCCATGCATTTTTTTCCCTTCCTACTTCCAACACTGCCTTTTCATAAGAATCAAGACATTTAAAAAAAAAAAAAAGGTGCTCTAAGCGATGTCACACGTTTTTTAGGCCACAACATTTCTTGTCACATACAGCAAACATCTCACTATCCGCGAGCTGCCTGTCCAATGAACACACTGTAATAAAACACAGTCTCTGTAGACAGCCCAGGCTCCACCAATGGCAACAAAAACAATCTGCGCCAAGCTGCAACACGGAACATACCCAGTGTTCCAGCCAATAACTGACAAGAAGGATTTGGGGGTCGGGGGTTGGTGCAAGGAAGCAAGGAAGGGAGGGGACGAGATGAGGTTTTGTTTGAAAATACTTCAAGAAGAAGTAACGCCACCCAACATCACTTAGAGCACCTTTAACAGTCTTAATTTGACATACCCCAACAGCTGGGACAGCAGGGCCTCTTCCTTTGTTTGTCATACCACGTGCCTGTGAAGGAAATACCACATCTGGCACAGACCCTGCAGGGAAACACGATAATGCTCAGTCCATCTGCATATATCATCAACTCACCACAAACAAACCCCTTTGATTAAATTGAAATACTGAAGTGTTTTAATTAAATCAGCGGCTTTAATAATAAGGGTTAAATAATTGACTAACAGTGTGCTGTCCTCGGACCCAATTTCTCCATTTACGGAGGGAAGTGGAAGTGCTCTGGATGATGAGGGAAGGGGAAGTTTAATTTTATCTTCCGCTGGTGGATTCTCATTGCGAGAGCCTTCGTTTGGAGTTCCTATTGTACTGTACAAGGAGAAACTTGACTGGTTGGAGTAGAGGTTTTTGGGCCCCACGCTGGGGGTGAGCCTGTGGTAGGAGTCTGGAGTGTCGGCCCCTTCTCCTCTCTCCATCCAGCTGGACTCTGAGGAAGAACGCTCCCGGATTTTTTTCTAATGGACAAGAAAGTGAGGAAAACTAACTGTAAGACACACATCTTACATGTTTTAAGTTTGAAGTGATAAAAGAGGCCAATACCTTTGCTCGGTTTCGAATTCTTATGGGTGGTGCTTGACCATCTAGGAACTTTCCTGACTTGTATTCAAAGGTTGACAAGTCAAACATTCCCTCCAGCACTGAAATCAGTTCTACTCGACTTCTCACTCGATCACCACGTGGACTGCAAAGAAAAATAACACACAATTGCAACTGAGAAGAGCTTGATGACAACTGCTAAAAACGACAACATCCTGTTGTCATTCAGTCACATGCTTCTGCTTCTATACCGACAGTGCGAAGATAACATTCATGTAACCCTTTTTGAAATTGGTTAGGGCTGTAACTAACAATTATTTTTATCATCGATTTATCTGGTGATTATTTTTGGGATTAATCTATTCTTTAGTCTATAAAATGTAAAAAATAAATAAATAAATCACAAGTTCCCAGAGCCCATGGTGACAACTGTGAAATTGATAATTGTGTCCAACCTCTTTAAAACCAAACAGTATTAAAACTACAGTAATACAACAATCATATAAAAAGAGAAAGAGCTGCACAATCTCATCTTTGAAAAGCTTATACAGCAAATATTTTTAATTTAGGCTCAAATGTATTATTATTATCAAAGTATAGAGGTCAATTTGAACAGTTATTATGATATTGCCCAGCCCTAACAGACAAAGTTGTGTCACTGACTACCAACAACAAAGAGTAAAAGAAGTGACAGAAAATCGTTAAAAGGTCCCGTGTAACGTGTTTAGTATCTATCAAAATCTGTGTTGCCCGTTCACAAACTTGTCCTTTTTCATGAATATGTACCACCGCCATCAATTCCAAGTATTCCTTTTGGCTTGAAATTTTACATTTGGATGAACTGGGGTAGACGCTCCATATTCGTGCTCCATCTTCAAATACGTTAGCCGGTAAGGGACATACAGGACATACTGCTCTGCCTTTCGCTGTCACATGATAAACTCACAGGTGCTGCTAATTCTGCTAATGGGTATGGTAGCTTCCCGGCCTCGGCAATTTTAAAGAAGGAAACATGGAGGACCGCACGTATTCAAAATCCAAATTTCAGTAATAGGAGTCTTCTTCACCCAGAAAAATAAAAAGGATATTGAAAGCAAGAGACCGGCTTTTTGAAACGTGAAGGCTAACGTAGCTGTAATACGCACTTTGAACTGCGTGGTGCGAGACAGTTGATCGCAATATATGATCTCAACGTTAGATGGGAGACATTCCTACACATTGGACCTTTAACAATGAGTAAAATCTCAGCACTAAAATCAAAATTGCAGACCACAAAGTAAATGTATGAAAGTATGTTCTGGCCCCTGAATTGAAAACAACTGTAAATTGGGATTTTCTTTTTACATTTCTACTAGGAGGTATTTACCTCAGGTAATAGACATCCTTCTGTCCTATGCTAGAACCTGAGCGCCGGACAACTTCTTTGCGTTTCCAACCCTCTCCAAGTACTGGCCAGTCATCCCATCCTTCATCTGGATGTGATCGCTTACGGCGGGGAAGCTGAAGCCTGCATTTAAAAAGGAGGAGATGGGAATAATGCATGTTAGAAATCTTCATACCACGTGAGAAAAACAGACAGCTCGTGAAGCCATCCAAGAAAATGTTAATATGCTAAGCTATGTTGTGGTATACATCTATTTAGTTTCTATAGATTGAGGCAGAGTTGTCTAGAGGTTTGAGTTGAGCCGTTTCAACAGTAGTTCAACAAATAGGACAAAACGTTCATCCAAACAGGACTATTTAACCTATAACATAACATATGTAACTCCTGTGCTAGTGTACATAATATTGTAACCATTCCCGTTAACCAAATAGTCTCACTGTTAAACTGTTTGAAAATTAGTACAGCATCTTAGCACATGTGCATCACCACTGCCAGCTCTACTTGGATAAAGATAATGATGCTTGCACATGTCCCTAAAAATCTAAACCTAAACCAAAGATAAGATAAGCTGCTCCTTATCAGACTACATTTCAAGATATAATGGCTCTGCTGACAACTGAGATTTGATATATTGTACTATTACATGACCACAGATTGGAGGAAATCAACATTTCTCAACCTACTGATAAATCCTTCTGAAGGTCTTCTCGCTGTCTGCCACACTCTCACTCCTTTCACTTTCTCCTGCCAGGCTTTCTTCCTCTGGATCATTCCTACCAAAGCCATCATCATCATCCTCCAGTGGCTCGAACCAGTCAACAGGAGGCTCCCCACCAGTGGCCTTAGCCTCCTCCGCTTCATCTCCTGGAGTTTCCTTTACAGGATCGGAGCTGGAGTTTCCCTTTGTTTCGAGACTGCATGAGGACGCCAGAGGCTCCTGTGTTGGTTCTACCTCAGCGGAGTTTTCTGCTTCACAGCTGCTCTTCTCTGTGCTTTGTACCACATCTTTTTCCACAGGCTCTCTGCCAGGTAAAGGGCTCTCACGTGGTTCCTCGTTCATTGATGCACCCGTTTAGGCTACACACGTTTCAAATAGTTTTCCTGAAAACAAATAAGATATCCTCTACAGTAGACCTTGCATCCCATTTAACATGGTGTATTTTCACATTGTCCGTGGATGTAGCCACTTGACCTTGGCCACCAAGGTTTGGGCAGGCAGATGAATCGTCAGGATGGTTGACAGCTGCTTAGTTTTTCATGACGGAACCTGAATAAAAAAAAAATAAAAAAAGGACGATGCCGTTGAGAAAGTTTAAAAACAGTCCGTATGTCCAGTATAGTAACCCCTAGCTCGATGTTAGGTTACTGTAAGGGAATGTTAGCTTAAAACAACGAGCTGCTTAGACATCTGTTTTATAACGTTACTCGATAACAATGCCTTAACAGGCAGGCATTTACGTAACGTTAAACGTTATAGTTAGCACGACATACCAAAGAATACCGTTACAACAAAAACTAACTACAGAGACGGAATGTTTTCTATTAATTAAACGCTAGCTTTCATAAATATAGCTCACGGTATAACGTTAGAGCTTCCGCGTATCCATTGTTAACTAACGTTAGCTAGCACTGGGTTGTAGCTAATACTATCCAGCAAACACAACCCCAGCGACACAAGTTAACCTCACCTGCTAAACGTGCTGCTACTGCTGAAAGTGCTCTGGTTCTCTGATATTGGCGATTATTTCTTTATACATAGTTTAGTGACATACCAGCAGCTGAAGAAACACTGAAACTGAAAGCGGGACTAACGTTAGCCACCTTAGCTAAAGCGTTCCTCCATGGTTCCGGTGATGAAATTGTCCCTCTGAGTTGAGAGCAGTGTATCGCTACCAGTTTACAAATGCTTGCGGTAAGGAGGGCCAACAAAACAGGGTAATATTTCCCAGATCCTTGGCACGCTAGTCACCTCTGTCACCACTTTACAAGGTAGAGCTAACGTAGCTAGCTTCCATGCATTTAGCAATAATGAAAACGGTTGTAGAACCAAAGAAGGCGAGACACCCAAGATGCTAATCCGTTATTCGTCTGCTCCGTCTGTTGAACTCTGACCCCGCCTACAGAGAGGACAGTGTGTTCTGCAAGTGGTGTGTGTTATCACAATGGCACTGAGATGCACTTTATAACATTTATTTACGTCTGCCATTGATAATTACGATACATAATCGTGAGAAATAGCCAGGCATCTTAGCTAAATTGTAGCTATATCAGCTAGCAAAATAGAATTTCTAAATTAGATTTGTTGCTTAGCTACTCATTTCAAACATTATTCATTCACATTCTCTCTCGTCAATCAATTAATCATTCACTTACTCAATCAACCAAGCGATTTGTCACATTAAATCATGTAAAAATTTAATCCCGTCCGTTGTTAATGTCCTCACGGTAAAAAAAAAAAAAGCACTTCCTAAACCTCTGTGTTGGCCTGGCGGCGGAAGGGAGTGACTTCTCTCATCCTGCCTTCATCCTCTTCAGCAGCCCATTTTGTCATTTAACTGCTGCCTTCACGGAGACGGGTCATTAGATGTGCGCTATAGGCGCTGCGAGCAGGTTCGTCTGTGGTACAAAATGGGTTGTCTTGACTGGCAGCGGAGTAATGCGTAACTTTACAGGACGCACCGCTTGGAAAACATTTTCTGCCATTACAATTAATTTGTAATATCATATAGTGTCGTCATTTATGAAAACAACATCGTATGCTTCTACTTTCAGGCATAGACACACACTACCCCCATTGATAGTCTGCTGCCCAGTGACCGCTCGCTCAGTTGTTATTGTACATATGTCAATTAGCAAAATGCGAATATTTCACTAAAATGTGATTAAAAGAAATGTAGGCCTACTTTATTTTAACTTTGGTGTTTTGTCTTTTTCTATTAATTACACTTTTATTCTGTATTTAGTTGTGGATTCCGCAGGGCTGAGGAGTAGCAATGCGAGACTAGCTGTGGATAGACCTCTTGCCTCGATAGACATCACTGTACCAACATGGCAGCTAGATTCAAATGTAAATGAACATATCAGTAGTTTCTATAACAAGGGGTGTTAAATGATTAAATAGTTTTTATTTACATATTCAATATTGAACCTGTATGCATTAGTTTTAAACAAGGAAACCATTTACTTATGATAAGGATCTTTGAGTATACTCATGCACAAGAACATAGAGGTCAAAGGTCAGATCATTTTGTCTCTTAGCACATACCAATCAGTGAGCTCCACATCTGTAGGGCTGCTCCCTCTTATTACCAATTAGTCGACTAATCGGTCGTTTTGGTCTTAGTCAACTTAGATTTCTTTAGTCGATTAGTCATGTTTTATGCTTTTTTCATGCTGAATGACTTATTTCCAAGAAAAGTACGAGCACATCTCTGGTAAACAAGAATTAAAGTGGTGCTTTTGCATGAACTCAGATTTACAGATCTGTCGATTAAATCAACTAATCGATTAGTCGATACAATTGAATGAGTTATAGTCGACTAAGAATTTCTTCAATCGAGCACAGCCCTACACATCTGATTATTGACCAATCAGAAACATCCCATTACATTAGGAGAGTGTAGAAGGGGAGATTTGAAAGATTATGGCAGAGAAATATTGCATTCTGAATCCAAATCCAAAAAATAAAGTTTTGTTCTTCTGTATCTCAGTGTTTGGCTCCTACAAACCTAATAGTGGTTATTTAGTAAAAGCTTTAGAAAGCTGAGGAAAGAAGAAAAAACAACAACAGGGAAAGTCTTTCCTGCAATATCCATGCTCCTTCACTGTTCTTGATGCATTCGTTCTCAGCCTTTCCTCCACTCATATACTCATACAACTTATCCCCCTTTGAAGGTAGCAGTAGTTGCTCTGGTGTACTGTACTCTTCTTCATGATAGTGAAGAACGACCCAATACAAAACAGGCTTCTGTGTCAGTTCAAAGCACACATTCTTAGTATAGTTGCATTTCAAGCCCAGTTGTAATAATCATAATAAAAGTGTCCTGTGTACATTACGTGTAAAAAGGCCAATACAAAGGATGAAAAACAAACCGATACATCACTCAAACACACATCTAACCCAAAACAAGTTTAAGGTGTTTATTGAGGGCAATCAAACCAAAAACAGCTGTTTTCAATAAGCAGCAGTTGATCTACCACAGTCAGGAAAATATATATTCATTTACCTCTTACAGTTCACTATCATACAAACATTTTAAAATAATATCTAGTTAGAAAATCTGAATTCATTCAATGGTAGTTTAAATCCTTAACACTCAAATCTCATGTTATGTACAGTGATCCACAGCTCCGAGAACAAGACTACCTGTCCTTGTTGCTACGGAGATCGGTCGTCACGGGGTCGTGCTGAATAGTTTGGTGCAACATCAGAGCGAGCAGACCAGCTCTGTTGGTCATTGCAGTCCTGACATTACGCTCCTGCTCAAAGAGCTCATCCAACTTGTACCACTGTAGGTGAGAAAGAAAAAAAACTGGTTACAGCTGAAGAATGGGTTTAACCAATGTTTTGAAGTGCTCATATTATGCTTTTTCCGTTTCCTTTATTTAGTTATATATCTTTTCGTACACGTTATAGGTTTACAAAGTGAAAAAGCCCAAAGTCCACCCCAAAGGGACTTATCTCCAACAGAAAACACAAACTGCTCCAAACAGCTCTATTGTAGTCCAGCCTTTACTTCGGAGACGAACACGCGTCACTTTGTAACACACGTTCTAACGCTCACCTAGCTGCTAGCGTGGCACGCCCTCATGCTCTAAGCTAGCAGTACTTACTGAGCATGTGTGACTTCCAACAAAGATGGTACAGAAGTAAGATGCCTCACTCTAGAGCTAAAACAGAGAGCTCAACACACAGGGTGAAAAGAGGAGCTGCAGCAATGTGCAGTACAACAAATATATGGTGTTTTCTGAAAATTAAACCACATGAACCTATTCTAATATAACCTCTAAATACAACTATGAACCTGAAAATGAGCATAATATGAGCACTTTAAGTTATTCATCATTAGGGAGTCAAATAATTATCGCAGAGGGGCCAATTATTGAGGGCCAAGAGGCACCATCAACAAAAACTTTCTATTTCTGGTGTGGGCCTTTCTTTGACGTTTCCAATTGAAAACATGCAGACTTTCCAATAAATATCAGAAGTTCTGTCCGTTAAAACGAAATCAACAGTCATGATGTTCGACTTACCACCCTGACTCGCTCCAAGTCCACTTCTGCTCTTCTAAGCTTTTCCCAGTTGTAATGTTTGTTGCATTTCCTTTTTGAGACCCTGCAGTAGTCTCCGGTCAGCTCAAACACATTTTTCACCAGAGGGCATCCACACACCTCATCCACTGGGATCTAGTCACCAAATGAAAAACAAATAAAATAATCTCCACTTAAAGACTACTTAATGTTTAGCAGGTTATTGCTATCAATATTTTAAGTTTACAGTGAACCATGTAAATCATACAAGTGGCTGAGGGGTTTTCACTGACCTTAGGATCTCTGGAATGTTCTGGACACAAAACCTGAAGCCTCTTACAATATGTTTTGCTTTGGGGATTGTACACATCACAGAAGAGTCTAGTCGCTCTGTGGAAAAAAAAAGATACACGTTAGCAACTGAAGTAGGGAAGGTTGCTATACACTTTTGTCTTGATTTCTTTTCCTTACCCTTCTATCCTTGTAGGGTACATGGAACCAAAGGAAGTCTGACTCTCATACTGTCAAGATAAACATGAGGGAAAGAAATGTTACAAGTAGCCCATATGCTTTTGTCTGCGTTTATCTTTAATGTTTGGAGGCAGCAAAATAAATTTTAAATATAAGCACCTTTGCGTAACATCTCTCCATATGTCTCAGTGCCACTTTTGGATTGATGGGATGACTACAAGACACACAGAAAATCTGCAGGTCTGTGTCCTCGCTGTCGCCCTCATTCACCTGCACACAGACCCAAAGCATTTTCTCAAAAAGAATTACCTCTGCTCTTTTTCAGCAGCCTCGAATAACCAAAGAGTGCCTGAGATTACAATTTCAAAGCTGGCCCTGACTTTGACAAGACCAACAGGGAAATATCACAGAAAAAGCAGTAACAACAGAACAAGCTGTGTAGCTGAATGAACAAGCACACGGGCTGCTGTCAGCTCACCTCCTCATCCTGCTGAACTGCCTGCTGCTTGGCCTTGGCGATGATGCCTTCCAGTTCGTGGAAGCGTCGCTCCATCTCCGTGAGGCGCAGCCGGGCGTTCTGCTGTTCCCGACGGATGCGCTCCAGCTGCTTCTTACCGTGCTCCTCAGCTATGCAGGGACTCTGCTGCCACTGCTGGATACGCTGAGGGAGGATCTCATAGATCCGGCTGTGGAACAAAATGCACACAGATTAAAAAGGTGCAGTAGGTAAGACTTTTAAACTAACTTTCGGTCATATTTGCTGAAACTGACCCTATGTTCCAGTAGAACTACATGAAGCAGGTAATAAAAAAATAAAAAATCTGAAAGAAGAAATCCACAGCTCCCTGTTCAGATACACCAATCAGGGGCAGGGGGGTGTCTAACTGTGTGTCAATAGGCTTGTTCGAGATGAACTGCGCCTCGCCTGTAAAGTGGACGAGAGCAGGCAGCAGCAGCAGGGGGCGGCGACAAAAATCCGCTGTCAAGTCGGACAGTTTCCAGCCGTTTCCAGCAGCCTTCAGGCTGAATAGGAAGTGACAGAAACACTGTGGTCCGATTCCGATTTAATAAAATGTTATCAGACCCATATATCAATATAGAGCAGCTGTCAAAATGCTCTACATGCGATCTGTTGCTGATTTACACTGTAGATGATCTGTAATCTGAACAGATTTAGTCTCTCTGACTTCTAAACGTAACCATCAGCCACATAATGTGGTTTGTACAGAATAAGCCTTTAAATCAGACAAATAGCAGTTAAAATCCCTCCAAATCAAAATCAATTAAAAGTTGATATAAAACGTCATGCTGAATCGATTCTGAACCAATCAGCTGTTAAATCAGCTGAGAAGCCAGCGTTTCCCAGCATGCCCTTCTGCGCAGATCTGGCTCATCTCGAACGAGCCAAATCACTGCTCATGCACACGCATTCATTCTCCCTTGTGGGAGGAGGGGCTTAGGAGACCGTTTTGGGGTTTAGCGGAAAGGGGGGAGGGATTGAGAAGTTGTCGAAGTCCTGGATCTCTGCAATCCTACCTACAGCACCTTTAATTCTATGTTACCTTTATTTGACCAGGAATATTCCTATTGAGATTCAGAATCTCTTTTACAAGGAAGTCCTGGCCAAGACAATAGCACACAAAGTTTCACAACAAGGCAGCAAATTACATCAAACAATGAATGAGAAGTGGTCAGTAATAGTAGAGTAATAGTGGTCTAATACTCCTTAATCCTGTTTTTATAATCTTCTATGTTTATAAAATAATCTAAGGTGATATTTAATGCATTTAAATTCTAGAACTAGCGGCAGTGTTTCAGCCGCAGAAACTTTCACCCAGAACTAGGAATCCTCTGAGGAACTCGTTGCGCTTCGACCGCAGGGACTAGTTTTGGGGACATTTTTTGGGCCGGGCCTCCCCCCAACTCCACCCATTCTCCATCCCCACACATCCGTAACCTGGGAGTCATCTTCGACAGCAACCTCACGTTTGAAAACCACATCAACCAAATAACCAGAATTGCCCCGTCTCCGCCCGTCACTCACCTTCTCTGCTGCCCGAAACTTTGATTCTGCCTTCATTATTTCCAGAATTGACTACTGCAACAGCATCCTCTATGGTTCACCTACAAAAGCCTTAAATAAACTCCAATACATCCCAACCTCTGCTGCCCGTCTCCTCACCCACACCCTTTCCCGTGATCACATCACTCCTGTCCTTCAGAACCTCAACTGGCTCCCTGTTTCCCAACGCATCCAGTTTAAAGTCCTCCTCCTCACCCACAAAGCCCTCCATAACCAGGCTCCTTCCTGCCTCACAGACCTGCTCCACCGCCACAATCCACCCCCGGTGACCTCGTCTCCCCACCACTCAGGACCAAGCACCGTACCTGGGGTGACAGAGCTTTCACCATTGCAGCCCCCTCCCTCTGGAACTCCCTACCCATACATGACTGTACTGACCTGGACACATTCAACAACACTCCTCAAAACACACCTCTTCAGATTAGCTTTCCACATACAATAGTCTTACATCTCTCACCTGGTAGTTACTGGTTTTATTGTTTTTAATTGCTTTTAATATGCTTGTTTTATGTGTTGGTTTTTAGGGCTGGGCAATATATCGATATTATATTGATATCGTGATATAAGACTAGTTATCGTCTTAGATTTCAGATATCGTAATATCGTGATATGACATAAATTCTAAAGGCTGCATTACAGTAAAGTGATGTACTGTTCTAGCTGTTCTATTATTTGCCTTTTCCCCACTTAGTCATTATGTCCACATTACAGATCTAAAATCTAAGTGTGAAGATATTTTGTTAAAAGCACCAATTGTCAACCCTAGAATATCGGCGCAATATCGATATCGAGGTTCAAGAATATCGTGATATCTGATTTTCTCCCCATCGCCCAGCCCTAGTTGGTTTTATTGCTTTATCTGTTTTTAATGTGCTATATGTGCTGGTTTTACTGTAAAGTGTCTGAGTACCATGTAAAGCGCTATATAAATAAATGTATTATCCTAATAGAAGCACACTAATGCATGAAAGGTGAAAGTAAGAGTTCTTACTTGGCAGCTAACTTCATGCCACAGTCCTCAGAGCAGTATTTGGAGTTGGGTCTCGCTGCCTCCACACAGCTTGGCCCAAGACACTGACGCTGTCCGGTGCTGTCTCGGAGGTCGCTCCTCTCACTGTACCTGGTTCTGTCTTTGTGCTTCTGCTTCTGTTTGTGGCGTCGAGACTCTTTCTGGATAGTTAAAAGAGAAGGGGTAGTAGACTAAATGTTACTATATGTGTTACTACCATTGACCACATTAACACTTGGTAGCACGTAAAATAAAAATTATCATTTCTATGAGGAAACTTACTTTCTTGTCAAACTTCTTTTCTCGTCTCTTCACGTGCTTCACCTTCACAGCTTTTTTACGCATGACAGGACTGAAAGGCGGCTCATCATCTTCATCACTATTCCATGCCTGGGTGGGAGGATAGCAAACAAATGACTCAACATACAGTTCCTGATCAAAAGGTTTTAGCTGCTGATTGAGCGCATCTACAATAAAACAGGTTTATATGCGCCAAGATGGTGTCAAATGCTACCATGTTGTTTTTCAGCCCTGCTGCCTTGTACTGCTGGTAGAGCTCCGCTTCACTGTCGTAGTCCTCGGAGTATCGTCTCCGTCTGTGGTAGGAATTGTCCCTCCTTTCTTGCAAAGACAATTCCTCATCCTTCACACGCAGCATTTTCTGTACAAAACAACAAGCGACAGGTTGCATATTTCCAAAGGTTCTAAATCACTTCAAGGAATGGAAAAAAAAGGATCTTTAAAGTTTCTCAAAGTCTCATTTAAAAACTACTTTAGGTTTTTGAACTGGTACCTTGCAAGATACTATATGAATGATGCATTACTGGTATTACTACAGAGTAACAATCTAGTAAATGATCGTTGTAGGAGCTTACATGTATTGTAGAAGTAGTTAAATCTACAACTTTCAAGACCTTTCAATGACAAAAAAAAAGATGAAAATGGTAAAACTAAAAACTTAAACAGAAATGTATGTATTTTTCTACACTTGGGTGACATAATCTTATTTGAAAACAAAATGGACATGAAGTGACTTACCCTGGCTCGAACCTCACATTGCCTAAACCTGCACTTCTGTCTGATTTTGTTGGGGCCTCCAAACTTCTTCATGTCCTTGCAGAAGTCACACTGGGCACAGTCCTCAGTCCTTCGGCAGGGCTCACATTCCCCACACATTCGGACTGAACGCTTCACCTGAGCAAAATCAAACAAACAATAACATGCATAGCTTTACATCCTACATATTCACCTAGTGCTTAAAAATTAGTAGGCGTCGATGTGACCCAAAGTGATATTTTCCATCATGTTCATTTTAAAATGAGGTTTTGAGTTTAAAACTTCTACGTAAAACTATGAAATTGAGGAGGATGAAAGACAGTGGAATTGATGGCTGACCAATATGCAAAACAAAAGTGACATTATAACATTTTCCCATAAAAACTAAGTCTGCCATGTAACTAGTCCCCTTCATGTGATCCGCAAGTAGCTTCTGCATCACTACTTCATACAATACATGACTTTTAAGTATTATTTGTGTTTATTGTGTTCTGTTGGAATATTTGGACATATTTGATGCTTTGGCAACATTGTTATAAAAACTTGTATGCCAGGGAAACCCATTTGAATTGAATTGTATTTGTAGTAACCTTCATCACGGTTTCTTGTGAAAAAGAAATTAAAAAATCCAACTGACTAAATTATGTAAATGTGTTATTATACAAGCAACTAATTTAATACTAATGCTAACAGAAATGCATACCTTATGTTGGTAAGAAATGGCTACAGTAGATTAGATTCAACTTTATTGTCATTGTGCAGAGTACAAGTACAAAGACAACGAAATGCAGTATGCGTCAAACCAGAAGTGCAAAAAAGCAGAAAGTGCAATGTGATATTCAAGTATAGACAGGTGGTGCACAGGCAGGACAAGGAATATATTGCAGTGTCATAAGAGCAGAATAAATATGGCCATGTAATATGAACAGTTTATGTACAACATGTACAGATATGAAATGTGCAATGTAGTAGCAGTGACATAATAGTAGTAAGAATAATATAGATATATGCAGTGTATTAGCAGAATATATAATAAGAAAACAGAATGGATATTCTGTATGAATCATATAGAAAGATATGTACAGTATGTACAGCTATGTGCAGTGTGGTAACAATATAAGAGTAGTAAGAATAAGTGTATGTGCAGGATGAATAGTATGAAGAGCAGTAGAATATGGCTATGTATTTGGGCTTTGACTCCAAACTTAATTATTCAAGTATTTAAAAAAATAAGGATATTCAAACGAATATTAGGCAGCTCTTAATATTCTAACCTGTTATGGGCATTATTTTTACATTGTCTGCCTACTGAGATTGACTGATACACTGCCCTCTGGTGGACAGAACATATACAACTTAAGTTTGATAAAAAAATATAGGTCTTACTGAAGGAATATAATTATCAAAATATTGTTAATAAATATTCAAATATTAATAAACAAACGAACTTCAAATACGATTTTTGGGCAAAAGTCAAAGCCCTACTATGTATAGGTGTAATTACAGTATGTACATTTGTAATTACATTATTTACATTTGTACATGTTGAAAACTTTTAATTTTGAAGACCCAATCAACTTTAAGGAGTACCGTTTTGATGTTCTTTAGATATTTCCGTCAAACCTAACTATTTTGGTCGCAATAGAAGTACAACTTACTTTAGATCCACGCCGTCTTTCACTCTTATAGTCTGGAGTACTCGGGGTGCTGTACTGTCTGTCAGATCCTCTGTCAAGCTCAGCTTCCTTCTCTCGGTTTTTCTTTGATCTATATTTTATTTCCAGTGAGGAGTTTTTATCTGGTGACAGGGAGCATAACGCAACAACGTCTTATATATTTTTTATTGTTTGTGATAAGCATGGCAATCTTAAATGCTTTAATAAAAGATGATATTTTTTTCATTACCTCTGCATCTCATGCAATACCATTCCCGGATTGCCTTCGCCATCTTCTCAGTGATGTTAATGCAATGGCCATGGAACCACTCACTACAGTTATCACAGCCACTGTCAGTGAGAGAAGCAAATGAAGAAAATAATGTATGAGTATTGTTGCATCCATACACAGGGATGATTAAAACAGCAGCATTGGCATTGTGAACTTACATCATGAAGCAGTTGATGTCTGGTTTCCGGCAGATACAGTACAGTGGTGCGTTCTCTCCCTCCATACTGCTAGTCTCAGGCCCTGGTACAGGGTCAATGTCAGACATTTCGCTGTCCTGAAATGTACAACAGTGAATCACAAACCACATTACAACTGGGGGAATTATACTCAACACCACTAATAACTGATTCTTGAGCTGCAGGACATTTTTCTCAGGAGAGCAGAAGGCTTTATCTGCGTTTTGAATAATAAGAATAATATTTTTGCATAGCGTTTCACTTTGAAGTGTTAACTGATCCATAACTCAAGTGAGTCGTTTACGGGCTACATAACCCTTCTCCAGTAACTGGGGACTGTTCCTATCTTGGTAACTACATTGAACTCCCCACCCTACAGGTTCAATAGTGCTTAATCAGTACATTTCTCTCCAATAAAATGAAACCGACTATTCTTCCTATTGCTTTCGTACCAAATTCTAGTCGACTCACCTTTTCCTACATTTTTTGGAAAAAGATAAACCCGTTTATTACACTGTAAGGACCAAGGCATGGTGTGTTTACAATTTGGAACAAAGCTAATGGATCAGATTGTATAACTGAAGTAGTTAACTTATACCAATGTATTCCACGAAGCCGTTTCAGTGCCTGTTATTTCATGTTAGCTAGCTTTGGGAACTATATTAGCGGTAATGTTGGATTGTAGCTTGCTAATATCTAGAAAGATAATTTCATGTGTTGGAATACGGATACTGTCCAGAATATAAGGGGTTGGTCAGCTAACTAGCACCCATATATATATATATATATATATATATATATATATATATATGACCAGCACCCACAGTAAGAGGCAAATCCGAGTTATATTAACGTCAATAACGGCTTTGTTTACACACAAACCTAGCTATGTTTCTAGCTAACTAGCTAAATTGTTTACCAGCTTACGCTAGCTTACTTTGCTGTACCACATAAACACTAGCTAACGTTGTGTTGTCAAAAAAATTTTGATTAACTAATTCTGTGACTTTATTATTCGGCATTAACAGGACTTTATATAAACGATATAACGTTAACTGAACTTAAGTTTGAACACAACATGCTCCTGTGGGATGTAGCTAGCTAGCTACGGCCGTGTAACCTGCTAAGTTAGTCGTCGACAAATTGTATTAACGCTAGCTAACTTTGTCAAATCATAAGTCTTCTAATCACATACTTACCATTATGTAGGATATGTAAAGTTACACTCTTTAGTCGTTGTGCAAATATAGTGGAAGGCAACAAATACAACATCAAAACAGTGAACCTATTAGCTCGATCGCTAGCTAAGATAGCGTTCTTCTTTTTCTTCTTCTTCTTCTTCTTGTGACGTTTTATGGCGGTTGGCAAACAACTTTTTGGTGTGCATTACCGCCACCTTCTGAGTGGGGATCAGAATTGCTTACAACAACAATAATTATTAATATTCTTCTTCTTCTTCTTTAGAGTTTAACGGCAGTTGGCATCCAAGTCGTTGCATTACTGCCTCCTATTGACAATTTCTCAATATCTATTTATTCAGACCAATACACTACAATTTCCTAAAAACACCAGTACCTTTCAAAAACGCAAATAGATATTTCCTTCCATTCATAATAACACCACTTTCAAGGACATCTGTAATCCTGAGTTCACCTAAACCTAATTTCCGTAGTCCAGCAAACATAACCCATCTTTCTCGGACATATTTCCTGCATGACATCAATACATGCTCCACTGTCTCCATTACCTCACATACATTGCACAGGCCAGTCGGATGTTTCCCTAATATAAAAAGTGTACCATTTAATCTACTGTGACCTATTCTCAGTCTACTGACAATTACTTGTTCTTGTCGGTTAAACCCACTGTAACTCATCCCTCCTTGGCCTACCTTAGCCTGAATCATATGCAATTTCCTCCCCTTATTTCCACCATACCAATACTGTTGCCACTGTCTGGAAATTTCTTCCCACACAATGCTTTTCCCCTCTGACTTTGTTTGGTATTCAGTTCCACAGCACCCTTCTTAACCGCCTCCTTTGCCAATTTATCCACTCGCTCATTACCTGGTATTCCTGCATGAGCAGGAACAATTATTAATATTACCATCATTAAACATAATTTGAATACTAACTAAACTCTATATTCTTCTAATAAGCCCAGTTTTCCCCCCCAAAATAATTATTGCTGTACCCATAAGCACACATACGTCGCCACGACGTATGCAAAAGATCGCTTCATCGGTCCTAATATAACCATGGGTAATGAACCAGGAATGAAAGCAAAGATCAGGACTTTTTTGTGGATGTGGGTGTGTATATTTATTGTCTTTCTTTCCATCATTTAAATGTTCAATTCATACAGGTTACATACCCTTAAAACGAATGGTAGGCCTACATAACATAGATACTACACTCAGACAAACAGACTAATAATAGACGAAAGAAAAGAAAAGAAAAATCTAAAACTTCAGCCAATTCAAAGCAGATGGTTAGCCAATTCTTACAGATTGATTAGATAGCATTCTGAGTGCCATAAAAGAATATGGATTCTTTTATATCTGTTCAATTCAGGTGAGGTAGCGCATAGATACATTGTAGGGGACTAAGCTAAATAGGATAATGTATTATGGATAATACTTCACACTAAATTCACATAGGTGCCTACATGCTTCTTACACCTTACATATTGTACATCTGAACAGTCTATGTCATGTGTGTCCCTAATAATACAGAGTACTAAATGTGTTCCACTCTTCTAACCTGGGGTCAACTCAGGAAGAGATAAAGTTAGGGTTATCAACAATCGGTGCATTCAAAGAGTATTAACTTGTGATAGAAAAAGTTCTCTTTAAACTATGTACTAAGAGTGTTACTTACTTACTTACTTGACAATGAAGTTGTCCCTATACCTGGTGATTGTTTAACAGTATTTAAGAATGGTGCACGTGATTGGTAGATTAGTTTTGGTACTGCAACACCCCCATTTGCCATTTGAAAGTTGGCCAGGTCAGGGAGTGACATCATCACTAGCTTTGTTTATCTCTGAAAATGTGATTGACTTATTCAAAGCTTGTCCATGTATTTGTTCTCTTACTTATTACACGTTATTATTTATTACACTTTAATGTAATGTATGTCATGTCGGTAACACTTTACTTGAAGGTATCGACATAATCGTGATATGACACAGTCATAACTATGACGTGACACTGTCATGAACGTGTCATAAACGTTATAAACAAGTCATAAACATTTATGACTTCTGTCATTAAGTGTCATTCGGTTTTTGTCATGACAAGCTGACATTGTTTGGGTTGTCTTGATTATGACAACTTGACATTAATCAAAGTGACATTACCAGAAGTTGTATTTGTCATGACAACTTGACATTTAATTTCTTTGGAGTGTCCTTATTAAGACAACTTGACATTAAACAGGATGACATTATGTCAAGGTTGTCATGACAAAGACATCCTCTGGTAATGTCACTTTGATTAATGTCAAGTTGACATAATCAAGACAACCCAGACAATGTCAACTTGTCATGACAAAAACTGAATGACACTTAATGATAGAAGTCATAAACGTTTATGACTTGTTTATAACGTTTATGACACGTTCATGACAGTGTCATGTCATAGTTATGTCAGTGTCATGTCACGATTATGTCGATACCTTCAAGTAAAGTGTTACCTGCATGGAATTGTTTTTTGATGTAGTGTAGTATATTGATACAGTATAGAATCTATATGTGACACCTAAGTGTTTAATATGTGATATGAATTTTCTGTAAACTGCTTTGGCAACATGTTTTTTGTTTTGTTCATGCCAAGAGAGAGAGAGAGAGAGAGGAGAGAGGAGAGAGAAGAGAGAGAGAGAGAGAGAGAGAGAGAGGAGAGAGAGAGAGAGAGAGAGAGAGAGAGAGAGAGAGAGAGAGAGAGAGAGAGAGAGAAGAGAGAGAGAGAGAGGAGAGAGATGAGAGAGGAGAGAGAAGAGAGAGAGAGAGAAAGAGAGGAGAGAGAGAGAGAGAGAGAGAGAGAGAGAGAGAGAGAGAAGAGAGGAGAGAGAGAGAGAGAGAGAGAGAGAGAGAGAGAAGAGAGAGAGAGAGAGAGGAGAGAGATGAGAGAGGAGAGAGAGAGAGAGAGAGAGAGAGAGAGAGAGAGAGAGAGAGAGAGAGAGAGAGAGAGAGAGAGAGAGAGAGAGAGAGAGAGAGAGAGAGAGAAGAGAGGAGAGAGAGAGAGAGAGAGAGAGAGAGAGAGAGAGAGAGAGAGTATGAACGAGCCTGTGTGATGCAGTTACACCTTCAGGTCCCTGAAGGATGTGTCTGTGCACTGTGTCTGCTGCATGCTGGGTCGCGTACTTCTAAAATATGTCATGAAAAGTGAGTACAATATGTTTCTTACAAAATTATTGTTATACAGTGAGGATTAATGAGAGATAAACACAGTAGGCTTTGTGTATTCCTGTCGGCTACATACCAGTAATGAATCACATCAAATGTATCTTTAATCTTTACTTTATTTAGAAGCACAGCTGTGGCTGTGGCTATATTGATTCCATGTATCAGATGGACTGAATTAAAGTTTCTTAAATGTAAATAAGTTTGATTTGACGTGTTCAATTTGATATAATACTACATTACTCCCTATTTGCATTCTTTGAACCCCCTATAACTGATTACTGTAAAAATAATTTGTTAAACTATAACAAATAGTTTAAAATGTGGATAAAATTCTTCAGCTGAAGAGAGCCAAAATGGATGTGTCCCTCTGTTTTACCTGAAAAAAAGAAAACTGTCAAGATGTCACGTAAGGTATATTACTTGAAGCCATGAATTATTAATGAATAGCAAAATCAAGATCTCACATTATCATGTAGCTGTCAGAGTATCCCTGTGCTGCCTTTCATCTCCATTATAAATGTTTCCAAAATGGTGATTAATAATAGATTAACTTCTCTGCACTTTCCAAGATGCCCACTCATCAAGAACAGCTGAAACCTCAGCTACAGATCTGACTCTGAATCTGTGGTCTCCATAGAGAATGATGAGGTTTCTTTTTACATTAAATAATTAAGTAAGTACATTTAGGAATTTCAATTTAGGAAGAGAACATATGTCAAATTAAAGCATTACAGTTAATGTTATAGTAGTGAATTTAAATGATAGTTTTGAGTTAGAGAAATCACATTTTCTCTCAGATTACCAGTTCCAGTTTCACTATTCTCGTTTCTCCTGTCCTTCCTTCAATAGTCCTGGTTGGTTGTCTTTCATTTTCTTAAGAAACTGAAGCAGGTGATTTAAGTGGATGCCATGATGGATGTCAAACTGGATTCGACAGATATGAATGAAAAGATGGGTGATGGAAGTGAAGGCAAATCCAAGTCCCATGACTCACTAACTATTGCTTCAAAGCTACCCATTATACCTGACAACTCTATCGCAGGTCCAACAGGTATGTTTAGGGAACAGGGTTTATTGTAATCAGTATGTAAGTAATCAATTAAAGTACCTTAGAAAAAAAGTTGAACTTTCTTTGTTACAGGATCTTTGACTGAAATCACCAGTTTTTCAGAGCAGATCTCCACTGAGGACACAGAATTATCTTCAACTGTGAATGTATTCCCAAAATTAATAGGTACCTTAATCTATGAACTCCATTAATAGCAAGTTCCTCTAAAAGCAGTTTTCATGAAGATGTGGTTTTTTTTTTTTGTCTGGTGCAGAAATCAACTTGCCTGATAACCTAAAAGGTGGAGTGACCAGAGCAGTATCCATCTGTGGGCCATGCTCTGTGGAGCAAGAGCAGCCAAAGCCTCTATGTGCCCTGCTGCCTTCCTCTATGGAGGCCTGCACAGTCTATGAAGTGAGTCAGTCAATCACATCAATCAGCAGGAGTCAAGAAAGCCTCAACATCACTACTGTCCACACAGAGCCAGATGGTGATGGTAAGGACATAAAACTGTTGTGTATTCCTTCTTGAACTCCATTTTTTGGGATCAATAGAAATCTATTTATCTATTTTTATTACATGCTTTTTCCTCAAATTGAAGCGTTCTTCTCTCACCTTGCCTTTTTTCGTTTTCTACCTTTCTTTCCCCGAGACCTTTGTGCTGCAATCCTTTTGGCCTGCCTCTTCTGTCATCCATTGGACTGTTTATTGGCCATGATGAGAGGATGTAACGAGTGTGTTTGGTCGCTATGCTCATACCTGTGCGGCTGCGAGCTCCGCACCCTGCAGCCTCTCTTGGACATCACCCACCACTGTGACCTCTGTGGGGGTCTGGGTGTTCGCTGCTTCCTGTGTGACTGTCCTGCCTGCGACATCTGCCTTCAGGCTACAGAGTGCCTGGACCTTGCTCTGGAATTCTCTCAAATGCTTCACCACTAACGCTGGCTGTCAGCAAATAACCACATCCAGACATAAACCAATGGGAATCATTTATTTGTTAAAATCTTCCAAAAGCCAACTTGTAGGGGCAAGACACAAATGCTACCTGTTTATGGTTAACAATGTCAATGTTAGCACTCAAATATGTCATGGTAAGACATGGTTAATATCATGGAGAGTGCTCAAGTATGAATGGAAACAGCTGACCATACAGTGCTGCTCATGAGTATAGGAACCCATGCTAAAGTTGACTAAAAAGAGGAATAAAAAAATCATCTTTTGGAAGCTGATATTAAAGGTGCTGTAAGTGATGTGACGCGTTTTTTAGGCTACAACATTTTTTGTCACATACAGCAAACATCTCCTCCCTATCAGCTAGCTGCCTGTCCCCTGAACACACTGTTAAAAAATGTGTCACATCACTTAGAGCACTTTTAATGCCTTAATTGAAAAAATTAGGGGAAAAAAAAGAAAAGAGATTGGCATGGGGTACTTTCCATGAAATCATCTCTCAATGCAAATCAAACCAGCTATTAGGCTAACTGAAATAAAACCATGCCAATCTCTAAGTATGGTGAAGGGTATGTGATGAAGTGGGGGCTATTTTAATTCCAAAGACCACGGGAACTTTATCAGGATGCATAGTATCCTGGATCCATGAAATAACTGGCCTTTAAAAGTCAAAATCTGCCTGCCTCTATGGGACTTTAACATAGGGGTATGTATAATTATGGCCCCTGTATTTTAAGGAAGAACATTTATTTATCTACGATACATTATTCATTCACAAAGAAAATTGAAGTCCTTAAAGGTTGGATTTTTCCAAAGTACATACATGTAAGCTCTGAATGACCTGGACACCTTAAAATCCCTGTAACCACCAAATGTTTTGGCTGAATAGTTTAAATGGTATGTATATCAATAACTTAGGAGGTTGTGTTGGAAGTAAAAAAAACAAAAAAAACAACTACACTTATGCCGGGACTTTTTTTTAAACAAACATTCATTAACTGTACATAAGGTTGCATTGAGCATCTGACAAATGAAATGCCTTTCTAAACTCTGTGGCTATTTTATTGAATAATAATTGCATTGCAGGTTTCACACAACAAACAGTTATACGTTATCATTACAGACATGAGGCTAGTGGTTGGTTTAAAAGAAGGCCAAAGCCCTCTGAATTCATACTACAATGTCTAGCAAGAATGCATTATTAGATATATTACTTTTGATCGTCAAAGAAGAAGAAGCCACAATTTTGGTAGAACATGCTAACTTGTAAAAATCACTCAGTGACCGCCAAGGTTAACAGGGACAAATAATCACTGACAACACAGAGATTAGTCAGGAGAAACTACTTCTCAAACTATTATTCAGGTATCAAAAAACTAATGCAATGAACTACAGTACTATAGTAAAAAGTTAAAATTGTTCTGCATTTCTCATAATGTCTTACATTTCCACTGACAGTGTGAATATATTCAAAAATAAAATGCTTACTTGTAATTTGTAGCTACTCTGGCAGAAGTCCTGCTTTGGCTAACTAGCTGCAGCAGCAAGTGATTTTCCATTGCTTTTAAGGTTCATTACAAATACATGTAACCTGGGCATTAGCTGTCCACTGTGTTCTGTGATAGTAATAAAAACAGACAAAAGCTCTCATAAAATGCATAGACTAGCCATAAAATAAGGTGCAATAATATTGCTCAAAATAAAATATTCTTATATACAATATGCAGTAAATATTTAACAATGTGCCAATTCCCCTAACAAAGATCCCTTCTGTAGCTGCTGGTGAAACAACCCAACATTGATGAGCATGCGACTGCTATTATTAAACCCTGATTCCAGTCAGTTAAAAAACACACACACCAAAAAAAATAAATTTATATATATATATATGTGTATGTATGTATGTATGTATATATATATATATATATATATATATATATATATATATATATATATATATATATATATATATATATATATATATATATATGTATATGTGTGTGTATATATATATATATATATATATATATATATATACAGTGGGGGAAATAAGTATTTGACCCCTTGCTGATTTTGCAGGTTTGCCCACTTACAAAGAATGCAAAAATCTACAGTTTTAATCATATGTACATTCTAACAGTGAAAGACAGAATCCCAAAGAAAATTCCAGAAAATCACATCATATGAATTTATTAAAATTGATAACCATCTGATGAGGAAAAACAAGTATTTGACCCCTTGGACAAACAGCAAGTATTCTGGCTCCTACAAGCCAGTTAGTCTTTCTTTAAGACACAGCCCCAATCCGAACCAATTATCTACATCAAATACACCTGCCTCACCTCGTTACCTGTATAAAAGACACCTGTCAACACCCAAACAACCAGCATCCAACATCACCACCGTGGGCAAGACCAAAGAGCTTTCTACGGACATCAGGGACAAGATTGTTGATCTGCACAA
>NC_041334.1:33414465-33541965 GCF_004354835.1 Perca flavescens | reverse complement strand
GTATACCGCAGCTAACACGAGCACTATGCAAAAACACTTACAGCACCACCACAGCTCTCTACTAACTACTGCACCCGCGACGAAAACATTAAAAGGGCAAACAACTCTAAAAGCCTTTGCATCTCTGCCACCGGTAAGTGCAAGAGCCACGGCAATAACGAGGGACATAGGCGTTTTCATTGCAGCTGATATGAGGCCATTTTCTCTGGTGGAAAATGTTGGATTTTGGCGACTCCTCCACACACTGGAAACGAGGTACGTCATCCCATCACGCGCGCATTTAACTCGCACTGTAGTCCCAAACCTCTACAAAGAAGCCAAGGTCAGTTGAATAAAAAAACTATTTTCCATTCATATATTTCATCATTGAGGATTTCTTTACATTTTTTTTAAAAATCTCGTCTCGTCTCGTTCTCGTGAACCCAATCTCGTGATGTGTCTCGTCTCGTGGAGTAAGTGTCTCGTCACACCCCTAGTACTTTCCATGAAATCATCTCTCAATGCAAATCAAACCAGCTATTAAACTAACTGAAATAAAACCATGCCAATCTCTAGGTATGGTGAACGGTATGTGATGATGTGGGGCTATGGTGAAGGGTATCAATTTCCCAAAAATGATTTTTTTATTCCTCTTTTTAGTCAACTTTAGCATGGGTGCCCTAATTTTTTCACATGACTCTATCTATCTATCTATCTATCTATCTATCTATCTATCTATCTATCTATCTATCTATCTATCTATCTATCTATCTATCTATCTAATTACCGAGGCAGTATGGGGTTATGGATTGGCTGGGTTAGCTGGTGTAGTGGTAGACAGATCTAATGTGTGCTGTCTGCTGCATGGCGACTTCTTAGTTAGAGCATAAGGGCGCAGAGTAGGGGGGTTGGTGGGCGGGGTGGGGGGGTTTGGAGGGAGTCGCACCGTGACCCAAGGATCTCCACGGCCTCTGTCTGCGGAAAATTAGATTACAACAGTCGGACCAGAGGGGAACTGAAGAGGGGGCGTCAAGCAGTCTAAATATGGAGGGCTCAGTATGTCCATAATCACTTTATACAAGTTAGATGAACCAACAAACTTATCTCCTTTCCGCTGTCCAGATTGCCGATGCTGTTGTCAAGCGTATGTGTGTGTGTGTGTGTGTGTGTGTGTGTGTGTGTATGTGACACAAATCCTCTGCAGTCATTGTACCTCTGCGGTGTCCTTTTATAGTGAACCAGACAAAAACAAGTTTACAGTGAAGCAGTGATATGTCTGAATGGATGATTTTGACACGGTAGCAGCCAAAACAGGCCAATTCAAATGGTGCCATTCAGAATGTAGCCATTCTGAGAAACAGGCACAAAACATGAAGCGGCACGTTTGCTTGGATTAACATAATGGAATGATCAACTCAAGGTGGAAAATCTATTTTTTTCTTCTTTTCTGAGATCTCAAAAGCCTTACAAATGTTTTTTCCCCCACTATGTCGGATTATAGGATACATACAATCATGTGGCTGCTTATGTGAAGAAAGATGATCAACTTTTGCTTTGAAAGGAATCAGTTAGATGTATAGTCTGTCAGGAGACAGAAAGTGAATGGGGGGGAACAGGAAGGAGAAGTCTGGTGGGAAGACACTGGCAGCGACTGGAAGGTGGCAGCAGACGGCAGTGGTGACGAGAAAGGGAACGGAAAGAGCGGGAGGTGGGCTGATGGACAGAGACAGAGCAGAAAATTGAAGTACATGTAACATGACACAAATGGACAAAAGTGTTTAGCTAATGATTTATTATTAAACAGAGCAGGCAGCCCTCCCCAGCCCGATCCCCCAGCCTAGCCCAGGCTCCGGCCCTATTGTAGGGAGATGGAGAGGCAGATAAGCAGGGCTGTAATGGTAGTCAGATGGCAGGTGGGCCGGCCGAATCCGGGGTTAATCACTGCTAAGTGCTGTGGAGAGGGGAGTACACGGGGCCTGGCTGAAACACTGTATCCTGGGGGGCATTGGGAGGACAGGTAAGTCAGCCCAGGTAACTCACCTCGGTGGTTGAGAGAGACAGCTGGACTCTCACACTGGATGGCTAATGGTGTTAAGTCAAGAGAGTCGCCACAATGATATTACATCACAACACACTCCCCTCTGTCTTACTCTCTGTCTTGCTCTTTCAAACCATGTTAGGTTCTTTTGTACGTGCTCCATCCTGCCTTATTGCTTGGAGCATTTCCGAGTAACACAAGTGATTTAATCTTTCTGAGAGGAAGGAGAGAACACAGTGTAACAGAGTAACAAAATAGAGAGGTCTGTAGACCTTTAAATGGAACTGTTCTAAAGCAAAACAACTTAAAGTAGTTTTTATTTCACAGGTGGATGAAATGCGTATAACATTTGGATTTAAAACATGATGATAATGAAAACCTGAGATTTCAATTACTGACAGATGAAAACTGACATCACTATGAAAATTTATTTCATGTACAGTAGTCCCTCTCTAGTTTCAGTTCATTCACATTTTTTACATGGAGTGCCCCCTATCTGTGGCTGTCTCTACACTCTGAGCTGCATTTGCCTGCAGCGGATATCAGACTACATGAAGAAGAAAAAAAAAAAGTGGCCTGTCCTGCCACAGCATGAAATGCAGGCCGTCGTGCATTTAAACAGGGGATGACAAACCCATAATGAAGGCAGTAATTGGAACAACATTTCAGGTCCAGGGTGAACGTATTGCTCTGGTATCCCCGCTGCCATCAGGTCCTTTTCCCCAAATCATTTCCAAACGTCCTGCAAATCAAAACAAAACACGGGGAAAGGAACACAACTTTACAGAGCAGTGACTTCTGATGGGTCATTTCTGCTGGAGACTGCAGTCTGCGAGGAGGTGGGCCTTACTTAGGCCCTAACATGAAACAGGCTGCTACTCTGGGCTACATTCAGCTGGAGACATCGAAGGTTTTGGTGCACTGTTACTCCAACACACATGAGCTGTTGTTGAAATAAAAGCTGCACAAAATGAGTCTGCACTGCATGCAATCTGCCCTGCGATAACGGAGGTGTGAGGGGGAATAAATGCACACATACAGGGACCTCCTCAATTTCCACTTTTAACACACACACAAACACCTTCATCTTAAAACACAACCATCAGCCGTATAGCTAGCCTATTCCTCTGTCTGCTCCCATAAAATGGAGTCGTCGTAAACAACAGATGAAGTCATCTTGTTTTGAAGAAGCGAAGAGGATAGGTCAAGTTGAACAGAGAGCCTTAGTTAAATCATCTGCTTGTAGTAAACAGTTGAGAGGAACATCTATCAGCCAGGCACGTGCCGCTGACAGTATAATAATAAGGTAGCGTGAGCTGGAGCGTGCACTGAAAACAGATGAAGAGAGCCACCACTTCTCTCCAGAGACAGAGTGAGAGAGAAAGAGAGAGAGTGAATGAGGAAAGAGAGGACAAATAGAAATTGAAAAGTAGCTCATCACCTTTTCCATCAGCATGGCGGGTGGTGCTGGTGTGACTGAACACAGTAACACTGTGGACCCTGTTCACATAATCACAAGGTTACTGTTCATTGTTGGACGTGACCCGGAGGACATGAGTGACAAGGTGGGCAGCCGGACACTGTGCTACTTTGCGGATAATTACCTCATGACGACAAAGTGAATTTTGATGTACAGTCTCCCACTGTAACGCTTTAATGACCTTAGAGCTGGTATCTATGCACGTCTGTGTATATGTTTGTGTAGAAAATGCCTGCACACAGTCAACACATGTACACAGACACTAAATGAGCACGCGCACATGCACACACAAACACACACTCTCTCTCTCTCTCTCTCTCTCTCTTACACACACACACACACTAGGCTTCAGCCAGCCAGTAGACTTGATGTCAATCAAGTGGGTGTCTAATTAAAAGTAACAGGAGGAAGCTGCTGGGGACAGCTATCGCTATCGGACTCACATTTTCATATGAATGGCCTTTTTTAATTAAACTGAACAGCTAATAAGCCTCAGTATCCAGACCATGTAGCAGTTTAACAGACAAAGAGCCACAAAGAAAACACACATACACACACATAGAAAAGAATGGGGGATGAGAGGTAAAGACAGAAGGATGAATAATGAAGAATCAGAAGCAGAGTGATGCATTGCCTTTGAACCTGTTGGCTCTCCTTTGTGTGTGGAGGCACTTTGCCAGCAGCTATTGTTGTCAACAAAGTTTATTTAGCGTCGTTGATGGTATTAAAGAACACAGTCCAACAGAATTTGCCTTCGCCATGAGACGGGGAGAAATGAAAGAGAGGTAAAAGAAAGAGCACAGAGCGCTATCTCTTCCTTAGATGAAAAGGAGAGTCTACAAACAATTTGGGCACATGTGTGCTGGTTATTCTGTCCCACAGCTAAGGATAATTATAAATGTATTTGACTTAGGGTGAGTGGATCAAACATAAAACAGCAATACAACTAAACCAGCTGTCTTTATTTAAGCCAAGAAAGGCAAAACAATAGGAGTATTTTGCCAATTGATTTGGGGTATCATACAATTAATTGAAAATGAAAAGTAAAATGTCACTGTAAAATCCAATCTAGTTCCATCAATGGATTTCGCAGCTATTGAAAAAATTGGAAAAAAGGATGACAACATAATTCAGTGACATGAATTTAATGCTTAGCGGCATGGTTATATGATGCTCAGAGTTGTTCTGCCACGCTCTAACAATTACATTTAGCAGCTCCAACAAATAGCTTTGTTCATGAGCCAGACATAATTAATGTGCTGATCTTCTTCTTTGTGAAATAAGCAAGCCACTCAAATCCGGGATTTCTGAAAAAATGACAGATTTTCTTCTTAACCATCCCTCCCTTCTCATATCAACAGTGTGTCGGCAAATGTACATAATCACACCAGGTTGCCAAGATGTGTGTGGAGAGAGAATGGGGACAAAAGCTAAATAAATGGGATGTATGATTCCCATACTGCAAAGATTTCTCTGTGGAAGAGATTATGGTTCCGTTCTAACAAACACGACAAATCTCCATTTTCCCAACCTTTTACAGCAGATAAAGGGCCTTGGATCCCTTTTCCACACTAAATCCCAGATCAACTTCTCCTTAGCTATTCAAACCACCCAGCAGGTTGTTTCTAAAAGGCTTGAAAGTGAGCCTAGAGATAGCCAGCTCTGGCATCTCAAATGAGCTCTCCACGCCGCTGTGATGTGCGCTCGACTCGCTAATTCGCCCCCTTTCTTACTTCTTCAGAAACTTTTAACATCATGACCCCGAGAAACATTTGCAAACTATAACAATAAAATTAACTTGTAATGAGCAAAATAATTGCACATCAAACGCTGCTCGATGGTGGAGCGCAAGCTTGTAAGAAAGGGCCCAATTTACAGATTACATGGCTCATGACTACCGAAGTTCAAAACACAGAGAAATTGGTTGTGAAGTGAGAAAAAAGGGTCCTTCCAAAACGACTCCGAAGCATACTTTAAACTTGTGTAATGGATACGCTGCGGGCAACTGGGCAAATTTACCATGCAAAGAATCTCCATTCTGCACGCAGCACTTCAAAGGCGAAAGGAACTGAGTTTCAGGGAGCCAGTGGGCACAGGGAGAGGGGGGGAATGAACTCGAGATGCACATTTGTCTCCTGGAGTGACAGAAATTGGCGGGGGGGTGTTCAAAATGAGAGATTTAGCTGATCTAGGGCAGAGTAGTAGTTCAGTCAACACCACAGTGCTTCCTCAATTTTCAAAAAACAGAAGAAAATCATAAAATAGAGAAGAGAAATGATGAGAAAGTTAAAATGGAAGGCAAGAACATCAAAACTCAGAGGGGACTGGAGACATTTTTAACAGCAACAGAAAGAAAGAGAGATAGATGGTACAAGCGACTAGGCCAAGTTGTTGTATTTTTCTCTATCAGGCAGCAGCCTTTTATGTGGCGTTGGTAGAGGAAGTAGAGGGAAGATTACATTAGCAATGATAAAGTGACCAATGCCATGCCGTGTCTTACCATCAGGCACACACACACACACACACACACACACACACACACACACAACACAGATAACACCGAAAAACACCTAAAACTCAGATAACACTGGACTGCAGTGGACAGCTGATATCACATGCCAGGGAAAAAATGTCTGATTTTCACTGAATAAAAACCTGGTGTGAAGGGCTAAAGCTACATGTTCCTCTTTCTGTTCAGCAACCAAATTAAGTAAATTGTTAAAAAGTTAAAAGTTAGATTTTTCCTATAAAACTTTTATATTTTGTACAGTTGTTGTTGCTAAAGTTGCTATCAGTTATAGCTAAAATACTGAAACAAGGTCGCAGAACTTTTATGCTAAAATGTTTAAAGGTCAAATAAAAACAATCACAAATGTTCCTCAGACAAATCGCGTTGCTATTTACTTTGCGGTCTCAAAATGTTCAAAAGAGACATTTTCTGGGCCATGATGTTTTGTGCTCATTTCTCACACTGCCTCTGCTTTCACCCCTCACTCATTCTGCCTCTCCTCCCCGCTCTCTCCCTCACAAAGCAGTCTCCTTCTCCTGTTCTGGCACCTTATCTGATGGGAGCTCTGCCACTGTTTGCATAAAACACTGTTTATAAGGGGTTGCATATGTTAAAACATTAAAACACACACACACACACACACACACACACACACACACACACACACACACACACACACACACACACACACACACTATTATACACGTACAAGTTGAGCTGTTCTGACCTTGCTAAAAATCTGTGCAACTGACGTGCAGTGGATTTGTTTAAATAAGGCTTTTTCTTTAATATTCTCAAAGAAAAGGGTAATACACCACACCACAGACAGTTAACAGGATTATTAAGCTTTTACTGTAATACTTATTACCTAATACACTAAGTTAATTGATTTACTAATTTATTTTACAAATAATATTACTCTACCTCCTGTTTGTTATTAATGTAGATGTACCTATGGGCTGAAATATATATATTTGAATCATTTATATTTGAATTTGAATTGCTAAACTTGAATAATTGCACTAAAAAACTGAATTTGAATCACATAATTTGAAATTGTTTTGTTTAATTTGAATCATTGCATTGAAAAACTGAATCTGAATAGTATAATTTGAAATTGAATTTATTCGTTTGGAACTGAAGTCCAATAAAATTTGATCCTTAGTGAAAATTCAACTCTCTATGTATCTTCACATTCAGTTCTCTCAAAATTCAATTTCAAGTTACTGTGACAGACATCCGGGTAGTTGAAGGATGAAGGAAGAGCAATCGAGCGGCCAATCAGCACCTATGTTTTGGAGCACAGTTCGCGCTCCCAAATCACTCCTTTGCCGGCTCGTTAAAAAAATAACAATGACGGACGTAAGCGGAGTCGGAGCAGCATCGCTGACTGTGCAATAATCATTTAAATGTAAGTATCTTTACTGTTTGCCGTACATTTGTTATCACTGTTAATGTGTTACATCAATGTAAAGCTAAATGCTTTAATGCTGGTACAAATTGCTATTAATAATTAGATACATCCCGAGCTAACATAAGGCTAACTGAACCTATTTTTTATTTTATTCAAACATTACTATATACTGTACACAAGTATATTCAACATGTAGCGGCGATCAGACATCTGGGGTGAAAGTCCGGAATTATTTGACCCGTGCACCACCCCAACCAACCTCCTTACGAGGCATTTCATACTACTTGCTACCGTAGTCGTGCTGTGACCACGACATATGCTTCCCATTTAAATACATTAGTTTACATTTTTGTGCTGGCCACCACAAAAAAAAATGACAAAAACGTCCCAGTGAAAACTAATCAATAGATTAAATAACGTGACCATTTCACGAACTGCCGTGAGACTGGGTTGTACTGTAACATGAAGGTACTTCATGTAACTGTGTAGTGGTGTAGTTCCTTCATCAAGGTCTTGACAGACAACTGTTGACCATTTAACACACTTACACCTACCTTTACTGTGTTAGTGGGTGTTTATCAATGGGGTTGTTATTATGACTTTTCATTTGTTGGTTGTAAGGCAAGGCAAGGCAAGGCAGCTTTATTTATATAGCACATTTCAGCAACAGGGCAATTCAAAGTGCTTTACATAAAACATTAAAAAGCAGTTAGAAAACAATTCAAAAACAATAATAAACAAATTAAAAACATTAAAAGACAAGAATAAAATTGATAGTGCAGTATAAGAATAAAAGTTACAGTGCAGTATAAGAAATTAAAGTTAATAAAATAGATTATTTAAAGAAAAGCAACATCAAAAAGATAGGTCTTTAGCTTAGATTTAAAAGAACTGAGAGTTGCAGCGGACCTACAGGTTTCTGGGAGTTTGTTCCAGATATGTGGAGCATAAAAACTGAACGCTGCTTCCCCCTGTTTAGTTCTGACTCTGGGGACAACAAGTAGACCTGTCCCAGACCACCTGAGAGGTCTGGGTGGGTCATAGTGTAGCAGACCTGTCCCAGACCACCTGAGAGGTCTGGGTGGCTCATAGTGTAGCAGACCTGTCCCAGACCACCTGAGAGGTCTGGGTGGGTCATAGTGTAGTAGACCTGTCCCAGACCACCTGAGAGGTCTGGGTGGGTCATAATGTAGTAACAGATCAGAAATGTATTTTGGCCCTAAACCGTTTAGTGATTTATAAACCAGTAAAAGTATTTTGAAATCAATTCTTTGAGGCAATGGAAGCCAGCGTAGAGATTTCAGTACTGGAGTGATGTGATCCACTTTCTTGGTTTTAGTGAGGACTCGAGCAGCAGCGTTCTGAATCAGCTGCAGCTGTCTGATTGATTTTTTAGGGAGACCTGTAAAGACACCGTTACAGTAGTCAAGTCTACTGAAGATAAAAGCATGGACAAGTTTTTCCAGATCCTTCTGAGACATAAGCCCTTTAACCCTTGATATATTTTTAAGGTGATAATAGGCTGATTTTTTAATTATGTTAATGTGGCTTTTAAAATTTAGGTCTGAGTCCATGACTACACCAAGATTTCTGGCTTTGTCTGTTGTTTTTAACATTGTCGTTTGAAGCTGAGCGCTGACTTTCAATCGTTCCTGTTTTGCTCCAAAAACAACCACCTCTGTTTTTTCTTCATTTAATTTAAGAAAGTTCTGGCACATCCAATCATTAATCTGTTCAATGCACATATTTAATTGTTGTATTGGGCTATAGTTCCCTGGCGATAAGGTTATGTAGCCTTGTAGCTTGTGTGTTTACAGTACTATTTAACCTTTCTCACTTGCAGTTTACTGCATATCATACTGCCTGTGGTAGTTCATTAGCTGGTAGCGTTTACCTCGTAGTTGCTGATCATATTTTGCGCCGTATTTGTTTGAAAGCTAGAAGCTACTGGACAACAGTGTTGGGAGTAACGCGTTACAAAAGTAACGCAATTACAGTAATGTATTCCTTTTTGCTGTAACGCAGTAATATAACGCATTACTAATTAAATTTCGGTAATGTTATTACCCGTTACAATCTCAGTAACGCAAGTTACAACACATTTTAATGCAACATTTTTTAAGAATTTCCCAACACCGCGAAGCATTTGTTCACAGGAAAAAAAAAGCCATGCGTATTATTTCATAACATCTGTGTCCCAACAGGTGACACAAATTTAAACATATCGGGAATTAATGTTTAGGTTGTTACCCGTAAATCATTGCAGTTTATCAGCCGTGGAGAGTAACTCTGCCTGTAGTGGAACTGCTTCAAATGATGACCAAAAACGCTTGTCTTTTACTGTGACCATTTACTGTTCAATATGTTGCTGTCATGAACGGTAATAATTATTACAGTTGCAGTTTTACAAACAAAAAAGTGAGCAACTTAGCTTGACGGACATATTGCATCCATTGACATATATACAATGGACCAATAGACCCCGTTGCTCTGGACGGAGACCAGTGAAGGCTATTAGAAGCACTTTTCCGGTGATGGCCAGCTTTACTGCGCAGCCTCCAACTGACAGAGACAACGTAAATGTGACGTGAGCAACGTGTCTGAAAGTTGTAAGTCTTCTGGTAGCTGTGCCGAGAGAAATCTCAATCCTTTCCAATCTTACAGAGACGGAGAGTGTAGGTATATGTAAGGAGATAACATAAGCACAGGCTAATTATTGCTAACTAACATGCTAGTTAACATTAGTAATTAAAACTAAACAGCTAATGTAAGTCGAAACTGCCTGCGAGCTTCTCCTGTACTATACGGTAATTCCTCTACTATGTGACAGTAAGTCACTTGGTTATGACACAATCGTTAGCTTATTTTTACAAAAACGTCTGCTACGGAACTATAACGTGAGGTACAAGGTAATGGAGCCTTTTATACATTGTCGTGTTTCTTTAGAAATAAACAATGGACAAATAGAGTCTTTAAACGCTTCAGATGTAAAGTTATTCGCAGTCAAGTGACGAAAAAAAGAAATGGCGGTCAGTGTAATGCTAACAAGAGGTGATCGCTTTGTAGCAACAAAATGGCGCCATCGGAGGTTCGCGTTCTGAAGCAAAGCTTACCCCCTTGATTGCATCTCAGTAAGCTAGCAAGAGTACACAACAGACAACTTCCGTGTAGGCTACTTCAAAATTAAAGCACTTCCTGTGACGGTTCGCAGTAAAACTAAATTACTGTTAAAAAAAAATAAGGGTGTGGACCTTTTCACATATCAGCTGTAAATCAAGTACTGTAAATAATGTAAATAGTTAGTTTTAATCACACTATAATTGACCATTTCCTTTAGACTGTTTTAAACTAAACAACATGAATTTCTTATTCAAGTGCTTTAAACAAACATTTTACAACAATGCCGTACTTCAATACAACCATAAGATACTTTTAATTGAGTATTTTCATTTTCTCCTACTTGTATATTGTACATTTTACTTATCTATTTTTTATAGCTTTAGTTACTTTGCATATCCATATTAATTATACAAAACATTATGAATAATCTATGATGTATCAAAGTGGATAAAGAGGAGACTTTATTGATCCGGTGGTGAAATTCACAAGCTAGCTGCCAAGTCAAACTTACGCTATTATTTTGGTGAAAGTAACTCAAAAGTAATGCAAAAGTAGTGTAACGCATTACAATTCAGAGACAGTAATATTGTAATGTAATTAGTAATCTATAATGTATTACATTTTGAAAGTAACTTGCCCAACACTGCTGGACAATGAGCTAATGTTACATGTATGCAGTAAACTACAAGCTAATGTAAACTGTTAGCTACTGTAAGCTTAATGTAATTAACATTAATTAATGCAATTCTCCTTACCGGTAAGAGTTATGACAACTACAAACATGAACTCCCATGAGTTTTTAATTTATTGACATGGGATGCAAAGTTGCCAACAGAATAATCTCCTCCTGCAAGCAGACTGACGCTGATTCATATTCTCCATCTCAACTAAAAAATTTAACAGCACCGTTCACAGTTCCACATCCATTTCATCCAGTGTTTTGAAATACAGTGCGGACGTGAAGGCGAAACATTTTCAATGACGCAAGCACGCAATGACGTGCACTTGCAAGCCTGTTCCATTTACGTGTTCTCTGAATCAGCACCTATGTTTTGGAGCACAGTGCCGTGTATCTGCGCCAGTGAAAGCTATCTATCGATCTGCGCTCGATTGCTCTTCCTTCATCCTTCAACTACCCGGATGTCTGAATTTTGAGAACTGAATTTGAATTGTGAGAACTGAATGGGAAGATATAGAGAGTTGAATTTTCAGTGAGGATCAAATTTTATTGGACTTCAGTTCCAAACGAATAAATTCAATTTCAAATTATACTATTATACTATCAGTTTTTCAATGCAATGATTCAAATTAAAGAATCCAATTTAAAATTATGTGATTCAAATTCAGTTTTTCAATGCAATTATTCAAGTTTAGCGATTTAAATTCAGTTTCTGGTGGTGTTTCTACTGTTAATATGACAAGATAAAAGAAACAGTACATTAAGTTTTATTACAGTTACAATAATGAGGACTTATGCATCAACTTTTAAAGTCCGATAAGACAAGGCAAAAGAGAACCAAATGGGCCAAACACATTGTTTTGCATAAAAAAAGGGGTCAATAAATAGGTGACAAACACCCTTCATGTTTCTAAATCCCAAAGTGACATCTTCAAATTTCTTGTTTTGTCGGACCAACAGAGCAAAACCCCAATGTATTAATGTACAACAACACAGAGGATAGTATTACATCCTCACATTTGAGAATGTTTTGCCTTTTTGCTTGATGAACGTACTTAAGTGATTACTTCGTCTTTAAAATAGTTCTTGATCATTTTCTCGTGTTCGACTGATTAATCGTCTCATAGTTTCAGCAGTAAATAGGAGCAGTCTCAGAAGTCATGACTACTTACATTTCATAAACATTGTATTAAGTTCACTCTGCCCTTTTTGAGAAAGTAAAGGGCAGTGATAATTGCTGTGGCAGCAGCTCACACAAGCCATTAGTCTTTCCATCAGTCTCGCTTCATTTCCCCTCATTTGCCGTGTGAGTTGACCGCTATTGTGCTCAAAGAAAATTCTGCCATTTATTTTCTCTGAAAATTAAGTTACTTCTGCAAATTTACACTAATTTACTAAACTTACGCAAACCTCAGGCTGCAGCCACTCAAAAGGCCCTGCTGTTTGTTTAACATGCAACTTGAACTCTGTGACTTTTACGTCAACTCTTCCTCCACCCATGACCCATCGCCTCCCCTTCTCCACCCCTCTCTATTCTTATACCCTCAAACATTGATCAATGGTCCATGTGGTTCAAGCCAGGGACACCTTTCCCTGTCTTGGATTCAAATTATAAACCAGAGGGGGTATGACTACTGAGATACATCAAGATGTGGGTTCGATTAGTTGACCACAGCACTTCCTGAGGGAAGTTTTCCTCTCAGCTCACACCCCTAGAATATGGCTCCTTAATATCCTAAATGCAAACAATGGCATTCTATGCTTCGGTAAGTCAAATCAACGTGTCTCTTCCTGTGTGGACAGAGCCCTTTAAACTGAGCAGCCAGGGAGTACGGTTCCCAGAAAGTTGAGGAGTGAGAGTTGTGTAGAGATTGGAAAGTGTGCTGTCAACAGAGACAAGACTTTTGCCCTGACACATGACCTGACTACTTCCGGGTCGTGTCGTGATAGCCTTCCTGAAGGTTATTTGGAGTGCCAGCGGTGTTTCACATGACCTCCAACACATCACATTCCTCAGGGCTAATATCATGAAGCCTCTTTCCTTGCAGTCTTTCTCCCACACACACACACACACACACACACACACACACACACACACACACACACACACACACATTTTCACACCACTCACTTTTGCACACTCAAAGTCTGCTTATGTCACATCCAATCATTCAGTCAGTCTAACCACAGACAGAGGGTCGATCATTTCTGTTTGATGAGAGAACATTAGACTGGGGTGGGGTTAGTGTCAATAGCTGAGTCATGAGGGTCAGTGGAGACGATGGCGAGTGCAGGGGTCTTAAATGTAACGCGCTTTCTTCGGCCACGCGTGACAGATTATCATCATCATCATCATTAGAGCTGAGGGTACGCAGCGATGAGCTCATGAGGAGATGATGGTGCTCATTTGTCATGTCTATGAGGGGGAATAACACATTCACTCAACAAAAGTATAAAATGCATCAGGCTGTACACATATTCTCTGTTTATAATGAATTATTTTCTTTGACAGATAAAAGTTAAAGATGAAAGAAATGTCAGTTTCTTGGCTATGCAGCAAAACTGGTAGTTTCCTGTTAACAGATGAGGGCTGGGTAAAATGGAATTTAATTTAATTTGGAAATTAAATTAAGAAACAGTTTATAGTTGAGAGCGTGGTGGTGCTTATTGTAAAACTGTACATTTGATCCATGTGTGTTTTTTTATTTTTAAATTTTTTTTAAATGTTTTTTATTTCAATCTGATTTCTATTACCTCTTTTGGCTTAATCCTTTTATTTTTTTAATTTTTATAAAGGATTTAGAGATTCTTTTTTAGGGCATTTTTGGCCTTTATTTTTGATAGGACAGCTGAAGACATGAAAGGGGAGAGAGAGGGGGAAATGACATGCAGCAGAGGGCCGCAGGTCGGAGTCAAACCCGCTCTACCAACTAAGCTATCCGGGCGCTTTAAAAAATATTTAAAAAATATACTTGCGTAGATTAGATTTTTTTATAGTTTCAAACATTTTGTATTTTAGTCTGCGTCCAGACTTGCACAGAGCCTTTAAACCTCTGAGTGAACCCCAACTCAGTGCTCAACTTTCAGCGGATACACGGGGAGTAGCGTCTGGGTCCATTAGGGCAGGCTGGGGGTATTCCAGTGGTGCACCGAGGTCACGTGATGGGTTCCCACAGCTCAGAAACTCTGCTTCCTTAAAGCTACAACAGGAAGCAGAATTTAGGGACAGACTAATGGACAATCATTATGCTTTCTGGCTCCGTTCACTCTCATTTGTTCTACTAGTGTGAGAACATAGAGCCTCTAGCCCCCTGGCACAAAAAGGCAGTGGTATCTGCACTTTGTTCATTATGCTGCACAAGTGATAGCCCATTTTCCCATTTCTTGGCTTTTATTCATTTTAATTCATCCTTTAGTTGAGCCATTTCCCTGGCCGCTCTGCTCTGCTCAGTCTCCAGGTCTCTATTCGATCTTTTAAATCCCCTTTGATTGGTGGAACTGAATGAAACACTGAATAAATAAAAAGCAAAGTTTCCTCTGAACTAAACCATCATTAAATGTCACTGTCTTCAAAGCAAAAATCCTCATCCACTCCCCCTGTCTTCTGTTTTTAAAATGTGAACATGTAGAGGTGGCATTAATAGAGGCAGCTAATCAAAGCACAGGGCAACTTTAATTTTCTGTTCTCTTTTAAAGTTAGATAACCCAATATTGTTTGTTAAAATGGCTGACAGCATTCTATCCTCCTGTCTCAGCACCTGTCCAGTCTGACTCAAATGGACCAGAATGGATAAAAGAAAGGACGGGGTACAGGCAATATGGCTACAATTGTTAAAGTATGCTTGAGAGACAGCCAAAAGAGACAGACCTACCAAACTGGGCCAAAAGAGAGCTCGCTGAATGGTGTGTGTATTTAGGGGGCAGCAAGGATGGGAGATGTCAAAATGTTTTTCTTCACAGTGCCCATCTCCATTTGCATAATTTCCATTCCCCACGAGCAACAAAGAAAGGAAGGAGATGCTCAAACAAAAACCAAATTGACAAGGGAACAATGGTGGCCTGAAGGGTCATTTTAAGGGGGCTAAAATTCCCTAAATCATGGTTTAATATTTTGTCAGGCTAGTTTTGGAAAATGCTATTTTGCCAGAGCTCAGTCAGACTGCTTTGTCTGATTTGACACGCAAAATACATTAAAGCTGCACGTTCTTACATAATCCAAAAAAAGAAGTAAAAAGAAAACAATGCTTTTCATTTCACTTGTCAGTATCCGTTGCCTTTGCTGAAACCAAAAATGAGCAGCAGCAACAGATGAAAGGCAGAGACGATGGTGGACAAATCAATGATTAATGCTCATCCCTCCAAAGTTGAGTTTGAGATGAATAATTCACCAAAGACCACAACCCCCATGTCACATCAAAAGAGGGGTTAAAAGACAACAGGCCGGGGAACTACAGCTCAGATGGACAGTTGCATAAAAAAGCACACATGTTCACCAAAGGCTTGGCTTAACTGGAAAAGTTTACAAATTAGGTCAATATATAAAGAGGGGTAATGAAAAAAAATGCAGATAGTTGTGGTTGCTGTATTAAGAGTTTGGTGAAAGCTTTGATGGTTAAAGGGACCCACACAGCTGGAAAAGGGGCAGGTGTAAGGAGTGAGAGGGCTGATGTGAGGGCGAATGAGTAGACAAAGATGGATGATGGATGGTGTTGATACAGGAGGCAGCAGCCCTGCTTTATCTAGGCAGCACAAGCCAGACCTGCCGGGGTGATGGGTGGGCTGTCAGCCCTTTGTTTATGGACCACCGCCCATCTCCCATCTCCTATGTACCCCAAAAGCCTAGATCACTCAAAAATAGCTACTACCTCACCGCTCTTGGTCTTTCCATCTCTGACGGTCTTCCTTTTTCATTTTCTTCGCTAACAGATGGCATTTTGTCTTTCCAAGTTTGTTTCAGATGTACAGTAGAATGAACTATGAAAGTGTCAATTCGATATTTATACATTGGCTGGCAACTGTGAAAAAAAATATATGACATTAATTGTAATAATTTTAACCGTTGATAATGAAATGCGTCTTTGAGACATTTAAGTCCACGGAGGAGGAAAGAGAAGACCGAGAGAGGAGGGGAAGAAGTGAACCTAATCCAACCATATCCCCACGAGTTGCACGCTTCCAATTAACGACTGGTTGGTTTATCAGTCTCCGACGGGTGATTGCTGTTTTTAATCATTTTCTTTCTCTACACGGTTTCTTCCACTCTATCAGTTCTTCCCACTCTTATCATCTAACCCCTCCTCACGCTGTCTCGTTCCCACCCCTTCACTGTTCAGCACTGCCTCTGTTTCATCATGTTTCTCATGGAGCCAAACTCTCACGCTGTGTCCAGCATTAGAGCTTGGTCCGTATATTAAATAAAAACATTGACGTGTGAGTTTAAAATCTGCCTATGGTTGTTCTTCGACCACCTTCCACAATGAATTATCCGGCTCCACATCCCATCGGAATTAAAACTAACCAATTGTGTGATCTACCCTAAATAACAGAGACACTAAAGTCAAGTCAAATATTGGGACAGAGATCCATGCATTGACCCACAGCATTGAAAGTTAGATTAAGTTTGAGTCTTTGGCTCAGGACAACAGAGGGTATGTTAAGGCCTTTTCTCCTGACTCATCCAGGAACACAGCTGTAGTCCTCTGACAAAAATCAACAACCACCTTCTCTTTCACCTGCCTTTGTTAGTGTGATTGATTTGGAGACCTGAAATGTGCCTGTCACGTTGATCGATCTGTCCACTGGATGGGGGGGGGGGGTTCTCCCCCCGCCTGTTGGCATAGTAATAAATAGGGGGTGACGGGCTGTTGACAGAGCAGCAGTTATGGCTTCTTTAATTTGCCCGACACCTCACACTGACAGAGACTCATAACAAGGAGACACAGCCTTGTAATGGTTACGCTCAGTCACCTTTATCGGGCGGAGAGAGAAAGCAGAGGTGGAAGTGTATAATGTGTGGGGATTTTTTGTGTGTGTGTGTGTGTGTGTGTGTGTGTGTGTGTGTAGAGGCTCACTGATTCGAGGTTGCCTCTCCTCCCTCTGGTCAAGGTGTTATTGAGAGGAGGGCTGTTATCTCTGTCCATGACGCTGCCTCGCTAACGGGAGTACACCATCCCTACCAATCCCAGCGAGCCGAGCAGCATGTCCGGGTGGGTCGTTGCTAGCCACATCCTCCTGGGTGGGCTATAACTCATCTCAAGACGGGGATAGAGCCTTATCTCAGTCCTTCTCCACAGGCCTGCTCCACGCCTCCTCTGTCTTAGGGAAAATATTTCCTAGTGCTCCTGTGCGTGAGTTATAGTACGGGTTAAGGTGACTGAATAGGCCTGTCTGTTTGGGTTGTCTTAGTGAATTTATGTCTGTGTGCGCAGAGGAATGTGTACATTTATACAGTATGTGTAGGTCTGTGTAACTGAAATGTATTCAACATGCAAACAAGTTGTGTGTGCGCTCATCTTAATGTATCCTATCCCATAAAGTGAAACACTATTGTCATAAGTTATTTTATCACGTGAAGGGCATCGTTACAGTTGCATCTGAGGGTTGCCCCCCCCGCCTCCCTCCACAAGCACATACACCCCCTCCCACCCACCTTCCCCATCCACGCCGCCTCTCTCTGTCATCTCAGCCTATCAATCAAAAATGTATTAAGTCCGGAGTCGGGGCCGATCAAAGGCAGAATTCCTGGGAGGAGAGCAGATAAGGCCTATCTCATTAATAAGTGCTTTACCATCGTAGGAGCCCACGCGCCTCGCCACAGCCTGCCTCCCTTTGATATCTAATTATCCATCCGTTTTATTCTGTCAGAGAGGGAGGAGAGGGACGACTCACAGTGTCTTCACAACCAAATACTGTTACGCGTGTGTGTCTGTGTGTATCAGGATCTGGGCAAGGGGCTGCACCAAAACATCATGACATGCTGCAAATCCAAATGTTCAGAGAGTGGCACATGTAAACAAATGCAAATAAGATGTTCTTGCAAAGGCAACTGGGCCCACGTTTGTATGGCACCCCTCCTGAAAAGCTGTCATGCATATACAGAAGTGTGAGCCTGAGATGGAGAGAAGGATCTATTTTAAAGGGTGTAACACTAAAAGCTAACTGCTGCTGAGACTCGGAGGGGGCTTACAACTCTACCCTTTAACAGTCTGTAGGAGCAATGAGCTCTAAGAGTGAAGACGGATAAGATAGTAGTGTGTGAGGAAAGAAACAAGATATTAAAACATCAGGGTAAGATATTGAGGAAAGGGGACAACGGAAGGAGTGCAAGGGTTAAGAGGATTTTTAAGAAAGGCTGGCTAACGACTGGTGACAAAAGAAGAAGAAATGAAGAAGGAAGGGAGAAGCAGAGAAATGAGAGAATGGGAAATGGGAGAGAGAAAGAGCAGGGCATTATTTTCCCTTCTCTCCTTGGTTTTCTGTAAGAGTAGCTCAGAAAGATAAGGCTAAAAGGTCCGTCAGTCTGTTGTGGAACAATCCGTTCTGTGTCTCTCCCCTTTTTCTCTCTCTCTCTCTCTCTCTCTCTCAAGATACTGTCTTTCTCTCTGTCTAATGGCACAACTCAGATTTCTAGCGATGCCTCTTGTGATATGGCTCATCTCTGGTGGCATGGTTTACTGACATCACTTGTCCAATACAATATACTCTCATCTCATAAAGAGCTAACCAGCCGCAAGTCTAATGCAACAGAAACATTCTGCGAACACTTTGGGCTAGTTCTCTTTATTAAAAAACAAACTTTCAACATAGCTAATAGTCAAACCAGTGTCATTTATTGAAATGAAGAAAGACTATTCAAAGCGACAATAAAGGGCTGAAATTACGTCTTCATTTAACTGAGCCGTTCAAACCCTCGTCCCTAATCGCTCAAAGCAGAGCTCGGAGACAAACACAAACTAAGGAGGATTTAGAAGAACAAAACCGACACAAAACACAGGCCCACGTGCCTAACAAAGACTCCAAAGTCTGCCTCCCCATCCCATGTCCTCTTTTAAAAAGAGACCTTCATCTCTTGGTGTTCCTGTTATGAAGAGACTTTCTTCAAGAGGAGAGAGGAGGTGTGTCAAAGACATGGGTCACAATGTTTACAAAGACGACTTTAAATCCAATCATAGCATCCCCCTGCTTTTATTTCCTGTTTCATGGGATTAAAATTAAATGAAAATAAAAAACAAATTAATTTATGGCTGAATAACATATTTTTCTGTTTTTACATGGATGGGTTTAAAGCGTGAAAGGGAATCTACAAAGGCAATAATTAAAGTCAAAGAAGCAAATTAGTTTCTTAGACTTTACATTTTATTATGTATTTCTAAAGGAAATGTTGATGTAAATCCAGCAAACAATGCAATCACAGAATATTACTCAGAAAGACTTAAAGTCTCAGTTCTGAAGTTAAGACACCAGTTAATCAGTAAATAATCAGCGGTGAATTCTCTCTCCCTCTCTGGCTCTGACCTGTTGTGAAGTTGCCTGAGGGTTTAAATAACTGTCTGGTGCCAGGCTGCCTCACCCCAAGGCCTTGTGGGAGATGAAGAAGAGGTCAGCAGTGGAAGGAGGGAGGGAGTGTGTATATGTGTGTGTGTGTGTGTGTGTGTGTGTGTGTGTGTGTGTGTGTGTGTGTGTGTGTGTGTGTGTGTGTGTGTGTGTGTGTGTGTGTGTGTGTGTGTGTGTAGCCTGTACAGGCAGATACATGTAAAGGCAGAGAAAAGGGAAAAGAGTGTCAATGGAAAGACATGGGAATAATCATGGGACCCAGATGGCTACACAACAGAGCCATACCAGGAGCAGAAAATCATGGGATAAAGATGCCAAATTGGCCAAAGCTTATTTTAATCAAATTTGGACACCATCCATTTAAATCAAATTTAAAGCTAAGCAAATTTAGGTGCCTTTTTTTTTTTTTTACTGCAACTTAAAAAGTAGTTATGATGATGATGATTACATAACAACACACACAAACAGGACCACAACTAAAACAGCCTTCCCCCTAACCTCTACGCTTAGCTAATACCTTTCTTTTGAAGCACTACTGTGTGTGAGCGAACACGTCAGACCCACAAGCACGTAAACGAGAGGTCAACCCGCTGGAGTGAACCTGGGTGGCACTGCCTACACCCCCAGATGAACTGGTCTGGTTGTGATTTGGTTCTGCGGACGCAAAGACACAGCAGATTCTTCCTTCATTTGCTTTTTTGTTCCCAGGATGCCTTGGCTAACGTGGGTTAGGAAGGGGTGACAGAGAGGTCAAGGGGGCTCCAGTCGACTGTGGCCTGAGGGAGAATACTGGGGAGGGATAGCAGAGTGGTAGTTGAGAGAGAGGGGGGCTATCCCTCAGGAGCCTGGCCCCTCCCAAATAAAAACAAACAAACAGAATGGTCCTCTGATCTAATCTGGCTGGACTAAAGCCCTCCAAACAGACTGCCTGGAGCAGCTACTACACAGCGGCATGTCCTGTCCCTTACAGCAATTTAGAAGTACTGTAACTAGAATAACTTCACTTTACAGGATCTTTTCATCGAGAGTAAAAATGGATTGGAAGTCATTTACATTAATACACTGGATGCATTAGGGGCTAGTTACAATATTCTCTGCTTTTAACTGGAGATTAATGCTCACTTCTAAAGATTGAAGACACGGAGCAGGTTCAACTTATTTACAGATGTTACAACAACTATTACTGTGAGTACTGTACTGTATACATGAGTTTATATTTACTGACTGCAGGGAAACAGTATTTCTAAGGCTACTGCCTGGGAAAGCCAACATGTTCTCACCCTAAACATTCCTTCTGTTTTTGTGTTTTGAAGCTTTGCTATGGTTTAGACAGTAGACTAAACTTCTCAGTGGCTAACGGTTACCCCAACACAATGCTAAACAAATTCCTCTTCCTCAGCAGTGCACCCACCAATTGCAGCGCAGCGTTCTGTCAGCTGACCAGCGAGAGAAGATGAGGGTGAGATTAGCCCAATCAGGGGTCAGGCTGAGGTTATCACAACCACTCCAAAACTAAAACAGATGGAGAACGGAGTGCAGCACGACTCAACATCTACTGTCGGACGTGTATCTTTAGGCCATGTATTCTCCTGCTCCAATGGACTGGAAGAATGTCAGACGTAGTTTTAGTTTTGAATTCTGGGTCAAGTTGCTTAAACAAAATAGAGTGTGGATCAGCACGTCTGAGGCGCATGATAAGAACATATGATAAGACTTGTAACTCTCGTCTCGGTCCCTCTGAGGGACAAAAACAACTAGAGATGCTAAATAAAGCCCACACACTACCAGTCTTTAAATGTCTCTTACTGTATGTTCATGGTCACACAGGTACCTTTTTAGATAATTGTACTGACATGTATTATCACAGACACCTAAAACGATTTCCTTTTGAATAACACTGAGATCACCACCTTTTTGAGTCCACATTATAGTCCTACATATGTAAAATACTGTTCACACAAACAGACACGAACCAAGACGACTTTTATTTAAAAGTATTGTTTTGTGGTTTTCAGGGTTTTTAATAATCACAGCTATCCATCTTTTTATGTTTCAGTAGAATAGACCTGTCATTGCTCTTTTAATGTTTTTATTCTGTTTTTATATGTTTTATATGTCTTGTAAGGATTATTTATTGTATTTATTGTTACACCCAGTGGAGTAGCGCTCCTAATTTCGCTGTATTGTAGAGTACAATGACAATAAAGGCTTTCAATTCAATTCAATTCAATTCAATACTCTTATTTTCTCTTGATTTCTGGTGACAATGCAGACCTGTCTTAAACTGGCCTCTTGGGAGTACAAATAAAAATGGGTCTAGTTTACCCCAAACATCATTCTTGTTGCCTGTCAGTCTGCTCTGGCTTTTGTTTATTTTTGCATAATTGTTTTCTTCATTATCTCTCCATCTGAAATTCAACTCCCCGCAGTGATACACATAAGGCCCCTCTCAGTCTATTTCTCCTTCTTTCTCTCACCACCTCCTTGCATCTAGATGAGATGACAAGAGAACCCAAGACTTTTGTCATGATGGAAAAACAAAAAACAGACAAGATAAAATGCTAGAAATATGTACAACATCTTATCACAGATGCTAATCGTTTCCGTGTACGAGGGGAGGGTGGCCGTGAAGAGAGGCGATGCACGTGAGGGAGTGAAAGAGGAACTTGAGAATATCCTCCCTGTGCGTTTGGCCTGCGCCTGACTTCAGAGCTAAGCCCTCTCTCAAGAGAAGGTCAACACCAGGTTCAACTTTTCACCTCGGCAGCCTGAGAGAACACACTTAATACCAAGGATTACGCCATGGTGCGCTGCAATATCGCCTGGCAGACCTCAGAACAGACCTGCACATTTCAAAACCACAAAATAAAAAAAGGCAATAATGCCTTTTCAATGTAAATTGTAAATTCAATTTTGGTGAAACACATGAACTCACAAAGTCAGAAGAACATCAAAAGCAACACCAAAGCCCAAAGTCAACCTCCTACACTGAAGGGACGAGACTACAGTGGCGGGGAGTCCATGACCCTTAATATAACTTTTGGGCACCATGTCTAGTGGAACAATGCATATGTATGTGTGTGTCTGTGTGTGCATGTTTGTGTGGGCATGGCGATGTCAGCGTCGGTCAGGTGTAACTAAACAGACTGACACGACAGACAGACAGGCAGGCGGCAGGCTGGCGTCAGCGGCCACACGCCTGTCACGACACACCACACGCCGAAGAGCCGCATACCGCAGCACCCACACTGCGTACACACAATGAGAGCTCAGTCCCTCGCATCACGCACCAGCGGCAGCAGCAATGTGAAATATTCACACAGGGACAAAAGGTAGAGAGACGGGCAGGGGAGGGGGGGAGACCTATGAGGTGAGGACGGAGGAAAGGGTTCAAGAAAGTGAGGTTGAAACGGAGGAAGTGACATGAAATAAGAACTTGTGACAAACTTCGGACAAATGTGTCACCGCACAGCTGTTTGAGAGCGGGCATTATTGCATTTTCAAGTTCTGCATACTACAAGAAAAAAGTTCTCCTGGGACAGCTGTTTCAGAATGCAACATGTATTTTGAGATTTACTTACTAAATAGCTGTCAAAAATTCTATAGTGAAATAAGCAATAAACAGAATGATTTTACAACTATTTTTACTTTCAACTGATCTATTGCAATAATCCTCAATAATCATAAAATGGAAACAATGAATCTGTTGCGCTATTAGTAGTTAGTTTTACAATTGTGAATTAATCATCAACTATTTTTTTAAATAATTGAGTAATCATTTAAATCATATGAATCAGGTTTGCTGCTCTTCTCTCTTTTGCAGGATTTTAAATTGAACGTCTTTGGATGTTGACTGTTGGTTAGACAAAATAATCAGCTCCACAATGTCACTTTGGGCTCTGGGAACATATGATGGCTGTTTTTCACAATTTTCTGACATTGAACAACAAACAATAAATAGATTAATAAACAAAATAAATAAAAAAATCATTAGTTGCAGTGCTAATCGCAACTTTAATTCAGTCACTTCCTCAAACTACTGCAATAGTTTCTATGTGGAACTTTCTAAGTAAACTATTGCTCTTTAAAATATAAGTTCAACACATACAATACACAAAACAAAATGTTCCTGTCCTTTATAAAGACTGAAAAACTACAAAGCTCCTTGGAAATAAAACTTTATCTCACAGTAGTCAAACCTGACTGTGGGACCTGAGACAGACTACAGATGTTTTACAGCTCTCTCCTGCCCTCTAGTGGAGTAGGAGGAGACCTACATTAACTCCCTGCCTTTGCTGCACATCTCCTTATCAAAACTCTACCACTTTTCCACTGGCTTTTTTCTGCAGTGGGAAAAGATTACAATTGACATTCAGTCCAGGGACAAGTGACTCTGCAAATCATACTCATATGTTCTGGCCTTGCCCTAAATTAACAACCTTTTGGACGAGCATTTTTGACACCATGAGCAGAGCCTATGACCACATTATCCCCCCCCTAACCCTTTGTCAGCCATTTTTGGCATTTCCCTTGACACTGACCTCCCTGTTGCACTGAGGCGGGCCCTGATGTTTACATCTCTGCTAGCCCGGAGACTGATCTTGTTCAACTGGAGGCTATCCCCCCACACACACACACACACACACACACACACACACACACACACACAACCGTTGGATTAAAGAGGTGCTCGACAACTTGAAGCTTGAGAAGCTCAGGTCTTCACTGAAAGGCTCGTTCTCGACATGGGACCCTTTCCTTATCTCCTGACTTGGAGGACTGAGCTCCTTCTGGACTGCTCCACTTGACGCCAGCTCACTTTTTCTTTTTTTGTTTTGTTTATCTTTTTTATTTAATCTCTTGGATGTTGTATGTCCTTACTGGTGTATGTTTGTCTGTATGCATGGGTCTGTGTTGTCTGTCTGTTTTGGACCTGAACTGGGCGGGTTTGCGGGTGGGGAGGGGAATTGAGGAGAACTGAAATAGTGTTTTGGCAATGTTTCGTTCGCCATGGCCTCTGTTGTAGCTATGTCATTTGTTGTGAAAATTTTAAATTAAATAAAAAGAGTGACTGAATAAACAGATACAGATATAAAAAAAAGAAGTAACCACTGTAACAATTTCACCGGCCTCCATATTACTTTCTACTTTTTACTAACCCTAGGTTGTAAGAGTAGCTTATCGCTTTTGGAAAATAGCAGAGCCACTACGTAGTGCTGGCTGCTCAGATCGGTCTGAGCAGAAGAGAGTTTCAGTTTATTAGCGAAGATATCAAGTGAATGTACAGCAGAGTTTGCAGTTTTGTGCACTGTATCGAAAAGCTGTGGCAGGAAAAGTTAACACTTTCGTGACGTTTAACGTGACACACTAAAAAATAAAAAAAAATAGACAGGCTTACTCGTCTCCTGGTAATTGGCTATTTTAAGCAGGTTTACCTGTGTTTATAAAAAAAAAATGCATATACATGCTACATTTGATGGAAAAAGGGTACAAAGTATGTCTGACCTGATGTTTCTAACCTTGTGGGGATCTGGGGGATGAACAGCAAAGATATTAATGTCAGCCATGTGTGTAGAAGTCGCTTGAGCATTTTCTGCAACCAGGGCCTAATAGAGTACAGTGGGGCCCTCTTTAGCTATTGCCGACACCCTGAGCCCCGCACATCTGGTGTTAATCAGCAAAGCTTACACAAAAACACACACATACAAAGAGACAGACACACACAAGCAAACACTTCTGCAAAGATCCCCTTAAATAAATCCCTCTCAACTCCTGAACTTCCGACATGACTGGGGTCAACACACTTGCCCTGGATCTATTAGTACACACACCAGAGCCATGTAATAAGAGAGCTGGGGAGTTGTTACAGTACAGTTAACACACACACACACACACACACACACACACACACACACACACACACACACACACACTTTAAGACTCTGCATATGGGCAAGTACAGCACATAACTAACCATGCAGGCAACACACACACATCTAACTATAAAGGAAGGAATCTCTGTAAGTCAATTCCGAACGGGCACTACAATAGTACATTCAAATGAGGGATATAAAAGGGGGACAGAGACAGAGAAAATGTGTGTTATCACACCAGTCACTACACCACAGTCAGAGTGACTATAGTCTCGCGTTGTCAGACCCTCCTCCAAAGCGCGCTGGAGGAGAGTCTGGCTACTCCTCATAGCATTCGGGGATGGGAGGAAAACGTGCTCTGGTTTATTGGCATTTCTTTAAACCAATTGCAATCGTCTTGGGCTGTGCTAAGCACCGGAGAAAAGCCACGGTGCCGCTGCAAAATATGCTCGGAAGGAACTTGTTTTGGTGGAAAATGTGTACGTTCCTAAGTTGTTTTAGTCGTGCAACAGAAAACTCAGATTGGACAGATAGTCTAGCTAGCTGTCTGGATTTACCCTGCAGAGATCTGAGAAAAGGTTAATCATTGTCCTCATAAATCGACCGGAGTTTAAAATGCCAACACATAGGAAGCCCAAGGCAACGGATATCCGGCCTAAATCAGGGTGCGAACTACAGGGGAGCTCGGCTTCCCTTAATAAGACATGGGCTACCCTGAAAACGTGATTTGTGAAATTTTGGGGGGTCTCCAAAAATATTGACAATGTGTCACTTTGACGTGCAATTTCCGTTTTGTGTAACGTGATCATCGTGGATTATAATGTGTAAAATTGCAAAAATATCATTAATTCATGCATGACAGCGATTTAAACCTAATTCACTTCAATAAAGATAACTATACATGCTATTCTTGTTATGAGCATCAAGGCTATGCAGCACTGCGGTGCAAATTCAACTCATGTTTAGTACATGTTAACTTAAAGATTCGTAATAAAAATATAAACGTTGGAGGCCATTAATCGGCGCGCAAAGTTCTTGAAATCCATTCTGCAGTAAGCATCATATAGCCATTGCAAAAAGAAAACAAGGCCGTTTAATTCATTTAGTTTTTTACTAAGAAATTGTGTAGCGATGACATTAATAGCACAACCGATTCAGCTGCTGGAAGCCCTGTTAGCACACCTCCCGCCGGGGTGACAACGCAAGAAGAAGCTGAAGAAATAACGTCCTCTCTGGCTGAAGATGGTGGTGGTAACAGCTCGTCAGAGGCCGGTCACCATCCTAACCCCTCTCGCTCCTCTCTCCCGTTAAATTGGAACAGTCAGCAGTGGAGAGACTGGAAGAGCCCATTACATGGCTGTTTGTTAAGGATGGAAGCTTGGGGTGCGTCGCTTCGTTGAACGGAGGAATTCTGGTATTCTTCGGTAGCCTGAGTAACTTTAACCGTTGTTCATGTGAAATTTCAAAGACAGCCTGATGCTTTGTTTATTGTTTATATTCCTGTTGATAAAGTATAATAGGGTAAATCCTGTAAAGTGCATACACTTGTAGCTGTTATGTATCTTTGTAAGTCATTGTAAGTTGCAAGCGCACAACCCCTCCCCCCCGCCCATGAAAAAAAAGGGGCTCCCCCAAAGGCCACGGTATAGTTTGAACAACAACGAGCCTAAATGAGTGAAATCGGGCGGATTTTCCGGCGGTAACGGAGCAATCCCGGAAGTGGAACGTCAAGGATATAGATTAGAGTGACTATAGTGCAGACCAGTGTTGGGAGTAACGGCGTTTAAGTTACTAACTCAATTACTTTTTGGGAGAAGAAATTTGTAACTGTAACTAATTACTTTTTTAAAGTAAGATGACAAACACTGGTGCAGACTGAATGACCTGATAGCGTACAAGGTAGCGCTCAAACATTTCCAAAGGCAGGCGATAGGGGTTACATTTTTACCCTCGCTAAAAATGCATCCACTAAACAATAAAGCTGTGCACAATGACAAAAACAAACACACACCACACCTAGGGCTGCACGATATAAGGAACATATCTAATTGTGATTATTTTGACTAATATTGCAATTGCCATATGAGTCACGATATTTCACTCAAAGAAAATATACTAAAATGACCATGGTGTGATTGGACCTCGGCTCAGGTTGAAGGTGGTCCGGAGCGTTGATGGGAATTTATTAGGTCACAAATCTTTTCTACCAATTGGACTGATACATCTGTCTATACAATCAATCATATCAATTTCACAGAAGACATTTTGACGAATCACAGTAGGAAAAGCACAGTCAGGTATAAAAAATAACATTTATGAGGGTTGAACTCTAGCTGTCAGGGTCCTGGTATCGTGCATGCTGTCACGCTGGGACACTTGAATAGCACAGAGCCATCGTTAATGTTATTAGTAACACCTGTAATCATCTTAATATGACAACTTACAATGTCTGCTGTTAAAAAGGTCTACTAGCCCGTACAAGCCCATTCAGTCCAGAATGGACAACTAAAGGGCGTTCAGGGCCTTTAAGGAATGGCTTTCTATTAAAACATATTAGCAGATGTGTTGCTTGTTGTTGAAAATAAAATGAGTGCCAGCTTTTTATCCTAATATCTTTCGGGAAAACAATATATTTTTTGAAGCACAGCGCCCACATGAATTTCATTGAAAGAGAAACTGACTAACTACTTGCATATAGCTGTGGCAGTACATGCCAGTACAGTACGTACCGGTCAAATTTGGCTTAATTTTGTATTATCTGTCAATAATGATTTTTCCATACATGTAAATGAAAGATTAAAGACCAAAATGCAAACTGCATTACTAAAGTAATAGTACAGTAACTATAAACTTACAACAGCTGAAATACTGTATAGCCTGCCCCATACTGTAGCTCTTGGTGAACACATCGAAGAGCACTTAGAAAAATATCATACCTCCGTCCGCAAGGTTATTAGATACCTCTCCTCAGGTAAGGACCATAGAATGTAAAAAAATAAAAATAATAAATAAATGAGAAAAAAGAAGAAGGTGAGGACAGGTACGGTTCAATCCTCTCATTACCATGAAGGGCTACACATACTGTACAGAGATGTTTGTGTTGGCAAAGTCATTTTTAAAATTACCCCAACTAGCTACAGTGAGTGAGACAAACCAAACAAATGGTTAGGTTAATTTAAATGTCGGTCCTACGTTGTTTTATAATTTCAAAACATTAACATTAGCTAACTTGAATTGACGTTAACATTAGCTAGTTAGTGGATAGTTCTGAGTAGGCTAACGTTAGCGGCTTAGCGCTGCAGTACAAACTCACCGGCTAGTATCCTTGTAGTCTTTTCGTTAGTAAAAGGAAACAAACTGTTTGAAAATACTTATACTAATAAAGCAGAAATCTCACCTTTGTGTGCTTTGTCAATTTCTGAGCTCGCCGGTGTTTTCTTTACCTTCTTTAGCGTCTTCTTTGGCGGAGCAGCAAGCCGTAATGAGCTCACTGCTGCCCCCTGTGGCCATAAACGATTCACATGTTCCTCTCTACAACATGCCCAACAACTACCTTTAATTGTAAAAATGTACAGCTGGGAGATTACACTGTAAAGGACTAGCTCCAAACTCAGCTCACCACCTGTGCCGAGCTCCTCCATAGATCCAAGGAGACACATTTTGCAACTTCCATGATGTCTGCGAGAAAGGGCCGGGTGCAAGAATAACAGGACAGTGTGTTCAGGCTCTGTGCCTCCTGTCCTCAAAGCTGTTTCAGTGGGTCTCCAGCCATTAAGTCTCAAGCAAGCAGCTTGGGCTCTTGGGCTTAATGAAGTAGTACTCTGACTTCAAATTAAAACTTTTCCAGTTATACTAAATTGATCAGTTTACTCTTCCTAAAAGCTACGGCATCAGGCAAACTGGTGTACATGTGTCGTTATTGTAGTCACGTACAGAAACAATGTCAAACAGTTATTGTTTAAAAAAAAATCAAGAACATAATATAATGTAGACTTTTCATTTCGAGTCTAAATTTTATTACCTTTTAAAAAATCATGACATTTAAATGGCTGCATTGGTTTGGACTTATGTAATTCTATGACAACCTAAATTGGAAAGCTTTACTTACCATATTGTTTATGTCATCAGTAAATCTATTAAGACTTCGTTCTGACTTTCAGAAACCGCACACATTGTCAGTAACATTGTCATTTTTAGTAAGTAATGTCCAGTTATGTTTTGCAATCATAACTTGTTATTATTTTGTATTGCCATTATATGAAAATGTAATGATCCTGTTTTTTTATGTTTGTTTCAGCATGTGTGTAATTTTTAAATGAAGACACACTGTGACTCAAATCTGCTCTCTCACCATAGTAATGTGGCTCCAGTACATTGCAAGATTTAAAAAGCAGCCTTAAAAAGCCCTGACACAATGTAGTCCGAGCCCCTTCCATCGATGAGGCCTGTTCCATCACCGTTAACAAACCAGCAGGGAATAATTTCCCCATTCTTTACATCCCTGCTGAAGTCCTTCTGCCAGTGTCTGTGAAAGAGATACAAAATTAAACAATGATGAGGGTGTATAAGCAAGAAAGAAATGCTCTTTCACCTTGTATGCGTTGGTGGCATCTCATTTTTTCTTGTACCTCAACTGGACGCAGGTCTGTCACCTCAAACACAACCCCATGGTAGAACTGACCTGGAGGAAAATATATTTTGATTTATTCAAAATTAGGAATCAGCAAGCATAAAATAGCTACTCAATCTATGCATCGTTATATGAAACATATAACGATGTGGAGGCTGTCCAGGGTGGAGACTGTCCAGGGTGGAGAAACCCAGGTAGTCTTGTTGGTCCAGGCGTCTCTTCCAAACATAGGAGCCATGTGAAGCAAGTGAAGATGTATTTGTCAATGTAATTTCAGTATAGTTGAACTCAATTTTCAGTGTAGGTTTGATAGTTTATTTGGTTTTTGACCTGTAGTTTTTACTGATCCTATTTTTTGTTTAGTCTTTATTAAGATGAAGTTGTCATGTTGCCCTTATTTTTGGAAAACTGTGTGAGTGGTATTTCTTAGGTATAACAATAGACAAGTTTGTTTTATATCACTACAGGTGCTCTATTGTGTGATAAACACAAGAAATTTAAAATTATTTTTGAAAATGTACATTCATTTTTAAAAGCATTTTTTATCCTGACATGACCAAACTACCTAAATATGTAAATCATTTGATCATTTCAGTTTAAAACATGCGTTGTTGTCCAATAACATTAGATACAATTTGCAAGGCAGTGTTACTCACTTTTTTTTTTTTTTTTTTTTTTTTTTTTTTTACAGCTAGGTGAGAAAGGGGGAAGACATGCAGAAAATTGTCACAGATCAGACTCAAACCTTGGACATCTGCGTTGAGGTATAAGCCTCAAAGTATATGTGCGCCTGCTCTACCCACTGACCAACCCAGCCACCTCACTTGGTTTCTTTAATAGAAGCTGTATCAGACCACAGCAGCTTGACTTGCTTGCCATCGTGGACGACTGAGATGTCCTGTGTGCTCATCTACCTCCATTCTCATCCCCAGCTTTTGGTGAATGATACCCAAACGGCCAAAGTAGGTGTTGACGTTACCATCTGGAACAACTGTCTTGCAATAATTTGGCCGTTCACCACAAAGCCTGGAAAATATGACAGGTTTGAGTTTGTTGTCCCTTCTGACGTTTCTAACAAAAAAAGAATCCTGTGCTTGTTTTTAGAACAAATGAAAACTCAGGGATTTTGGGTCTCCAACCAGGTTGTTTTTTCAACATTTTGGGATTTATGTTTTTTTTTCTTGTTTACTTGCCAAGCATTAGATTAGAAGATCCCTACCATTCTTCTGTCCACCAAATATGAAGCTATATAAAGGAAAAAGCACCTTAAATATCACAATTAATACATTTTACCTTTTTGTTTAATCCGTACAGAAAGTGTAAAAATGACAATTCACGTTTTTTTTACGCAGTGTTATGAGCGTGGTGTTATGAGCGGTCATTTCTTGACCAGGACAGTGACTTCTGGGAGTCTCTGTGTGCTTCCTGCACTTCCTCCTTTTTTAGACCCTGCTTCAATTGCCTGTTATCTGGCCTGCTTTAAGTATTAACCTAAGTAACGCAGGTTGTATGTAGGCTACAGTAGGTTTATAAATCAGTGCATCCATGTCTCTCTCTTGTTTGACAAATTGTAAAATGTATTTAAATTGGATTTCTAGTCATCTGAATTAAGTGCACAATAAAAGGCATTAACGTTGGTAGACTCGTTTTCCTCTTACCTCCACCGTTTTTTAGTTTCTTGATGTAGGCAATGGTTTTAGTCACATTTTCCTTTGTTGCTTTGGTAAGAGAGTCCTTCCAGGTGATAATTCTACTATCAAACAGGTTGAGAGCAAAGTGGTCTTCTTCATGGAGTTCTTTCAGAATGGCGACCATTGCGTTCCGAGTCTGCAAAGGTTCCCAAATCCACATGAAGATGTATACACAGTGACACATACAGTATGAAGCTAATCTACACAAAAAGTATTTTACCTGTGCAATCTTTCTTCCACGCATTGATCTGCTTCTGTCAATCACAAACACCACGTTCTTTGGGACTCTGGCCAGGTCAGGTGGAACAAAAAAAGTGCACAAAGTATCAGTTGACAATCTGAAAGGAAATCCAGCATTTGATTAATACTAGTAGTGAAATAGTTACACAAGGACACTGCTATGCTCATATTCAAACAGCTAGGGAAGTAAAACTAGGATCAGAAGTAAACTATTTTTTGCATCTTTAAGTTAATTCAACAATGCAGTTAGCTATTTCCCAGAGCATATTTGAGTTAGGAATTAATGTAAAAAGAGGTAGTGCACCTGCAGGTTAATCTCACAACATATGCTTTAGGTAACATTACTGAGTTTTATGTGCGGCCGCAAAGTCGTTGTTGGTCGCTGACCTGGGTTTGCCCTAGGCCTTCTTCTCGTTTCACATCGTACTTGATGATGAAATCTCCGTCAATGATGGTACCTTCACATCCTGGACCTTCCCTCTGCTGCTCCAGTGTTGGTGAGAAAGATATGTGTGCCTAAGAGACAAAGAGATTCATTTCAACTGACATCATTTAGGCTTAAAAAAACAAACAGTCTAATAACAGAAGGATAGAAATCTTTCTAACCCTTTACCTTGTTGTCTGGGATGGTTTTCTCCACCAGGGGGAGCAGCGGAAGCAGAGGGAGGTTGCAGTGGCCTCAACAAAAGCAATGCCTTGGTGCTCTTAGATGTTTGCTGTCTCCACACACACACACACACACACACACACACACACACACACACACACACACACACACACACACACACACACACACACACACACACACACACACTCAGTGTGCAGAGATGTATAATAACAAAGTAGAACTACTTCACTACTGTACTGTACTAAAAGGCTGTATCTGTACTCTACTGGAGTATTATTTTTTTTTCTTTTTCTTTTTCTTCCATTTTTACTTCAGTACATATTTTCAATGAGTTTAATACTTTTACTCCAATACATTTTTCATGTGCTGCATTGTTACTCGTTACCATTATGAAAAAAAATAAATAATTGTATTTTCATTTTTGCTAATAAATCACCGAACCCTTGCCATGTCCCTAGTCCATCTGTTTGGTTCTCCTCCCCTTTTTGCCAGAATTCACCAGATGTGACAGAAAGAGGAAAACTCAAATGCTTGTTGAGTAAAATGCATTTTGAAAGCCATCAACATAAAATAAAAATTATAAAAAAAAATCTAAAACATCATATTATAGAAAGACCAGTAGCCACGAGAACTGCCAGCTTATTGTATTGTCGTCTCTCTACTGAATTGGGGATCAGATGTAATGACAAATGTCCCCAAATGATTCATTCGGTCACAAAACTGAGAGAGATCACTGTTATGTAAACACAAGGCAAGATGGAAGTTTTAGAGAACGGAATAAAACGCAGATGGACAAATCAGTTCCAGCATGTTTATTGTCTCCAGCAAAGCAAAGGGGCGACAAATACATGCCAATGGACACCGCAGGGGGAAGAGTGGAACAAGTGACATCTGTAAGCAATGAGGTTTTTCAGAAAATGTGGACTTATTTTGCAAACAGTAACAATGCCACTACTGTGAAATAGAAGCTACCAGTAATCCAGACCTTGGTCTCGTGTGTATTGAATTATATCCAGGTTTCATAATTCATTCCCCAATGATCCATTCACATGACTGTATAAATGCCTTGTTGTTAGGAGTGGTCCTACCTCTGTTTTGATTTTACAATATATATCAATATCAAAATTGATTACTTACGGTCACAGATTCTGTGCTTCGTTTCTGTAAAATTAAAAGAGACACAAATATGTAGTAAATTTTCACAACCAAAATTGTCCTTTTGAGTTTTGTAGCAGGGTGAAATGAACATACAGATACAGCATAGTACTTTAAGTGAGTATTAAGTATTTTAAGCTGAGTACCTATATTGACCTGGGGCACATAGCTTCTTTGGTCTCATAGAACACCTCATAGGTACAGCAGGATTGGAGAGAGAGGTGCACCAAATGAATGATGATGTGCCATTGAGCCCATCACTACACTTTGTTTGTTTGATGTTTCCCTGAATATTTCTCATTAGTTTCAGTGTGGCATGATAAACCCAGATTTTCAAACAATTTTGTACCGGCACTGCGTCAGTAGTCCCTATCTGAAGCATCCATGTTTATAACCTTCGTCATTTTCATTAAAGCAACATTGCATAACCATTTTACCTTAAAATAACAGCTTCAAAATTATTTTGATGCTACACTGACTTATAATAGGGAGAATAGTGCATCTGTTATTCCCACTTTGTGTCCAGATTGCCTGTTCTCGCACAACTCTCCCACTCTGTGCACGCTGCACATTACATTTCAACATGGTTGACTGGAAAGACTGGCCTAGCAAGTTCACCTGTACAAACATCGGTATTATTCTTTATGTAGAGAACACAGGGAGTTAAATGGCCTCAAATCCGGGGAAAGAGAGAGCCACCACACTGGGAAAAGAAGAGGCATTTTGCCAGAGGGTGTGGAAAAACATGAGACAGTGTTGGTAACGTTGAGATGCCAACAGTAATTTCGACTTGGAGGTAAGCGGCAGTAACGTTAATAATTGGAGTAGTAGACAAATGTAATGTTTGGAGGTACGTTTGCCTTGACCATGGATGTGTTTACCACTGTTGCCAGGCAGCCGGCTTTCCTTTACTTCTGCGGTCTACTTCTTCTCTACTACTTCTTGCTTATTCACAAATTATTTTGTTTGTACGACCCCTGGTGTTTTGTAGAATACTGCAACGGACAATGCGTTGAGCATAAACAGCTCTTTGCATGCACATAGCTTGTGCGACATCTGCGGAGGCTCTCGTCTCATTGTCACGTGTGAGTATGACCAAAGCTTTAGCCGTGCTGCCAGGACTGGAAGGAGAGGGTATTGCACAGAAGTAGAATTTATAATCTAATAAATCAGAGCATCCTGGCTTGATGCATTTCACAAAGGCCGAGCCAGGCTGAGAGGTGCGACTAGGTCGAGCCAGGCTGAAGTAATTCGGATAGATGCGCGTTCACGGTGTTCTTTAACAGACCGCGAGCTCGATCGCAGATTTCCTGATGCTAAAATGGAGCATATGCATTGTGCATACTTTACACAAAGTGAGCAGCAGCTTCTGGAAGTATGATAACGTGAAGCACATCATTTGTAAAAAAGAAACATGGCCGCTGTAATGAAACAGCGAGAGAAAGCACGGCAGACGATCGCAGACCGCCTGAATGCGTCAGCAGCCTAAAAATATACTTTTTAGGCTTTTTTTAGTACTATTTACTGACAGTGGCTCTGAATTGAAACTGTCATAATCATACCATTCAGGGAGTTAGGCTAAGTATTTGCACAAATGAGCAGTTGTACTCTTTGCCTTAAAAGTGAGCAGCCTAATGTTACGCAGGAAATTTACCATGAAGATCAATTACAACCACTAATCTACAATGTTAGATTGTGATGCGTAAATATCTCTCTCTCACTCTGTCTCTCCCTCTCTCTCGTATGGGCTAAATATAAATTACCTAATAACATTAACTCCCACTGCTCACTTTTCAGGCAAAGTTTACAACAGTTTGTTTGTGAAAATAATTAGCCTAACTCCTTGAATGGTTTCATTTAAGAGCAGTAGTTCGTAAATGTATATTTTTAGATAGGCCAATATCATCCAGTCAGTCCACTTCTGCCATGCTTTCTCTCACTGTATAGTTTGCTTCTTTACTTATTATATGCTTTGCTTCCTAGTAGGCCTATATGTATGGACATAGAAAAGACACTGAAGAAATTAGACTCTAAATCTAGAAACTATAAAGATAATTAAGTGATAAATGTAATACACACTATAAACATTACTGTAACACAGAGTAGGCCTATTCATCAGTTATTTCCCAGCCAGCAAAATATAAGGTCAAAAACCATTGAGGTGTCCTCTCCCTGTTGTTTCATGAATGTAGGCTACTGTATGTACAGTAGCCACAACTAAATAGTTACTGGTCCAGTGAACTAAGACAATAATTAAGGAGGATGGTACAATTAGGATAGTTTTTTATAACTGGACAACCCTCCCAAATTATAGTTCCAGTTTACTGGAGAGAACACAAATTGAAGAATGGCAAATAAAATGCACATGGAAGAGATGTTCTGTTAAAGAATACGAAAATAAATAAATCAACTAAAATAATAATGCCATTGTTAGAACCACTAACATGTGTATAGCACTTTAATTATTATCCTTCATCACTGACTTCATTTAAAACACATTTGCAACTGTATCAGCCTTTTCTAATTATCTCAACATCTGCCGTAATATATTCATCAAACTTCTAACAACTATATGAACAGCAGTTTTCATACAGCAATATAACTTTAAATAATAACAGTGCTTAACTGAACAGCGATACGCACTTGTTGTATTTTAATGCAGGCTAATAAAAATAAGGTGAAAACCACTGCTGAGTGAACAGAAACAATACATCCTGGCTGTTTGCAGGCTAGCTGCACATAATAAATCTCCTTGGTAACTTAGGTGCCTCTGCTTTTGTGCAACCAAGTCAAGGCTAAATTCATCCAGGATAACTGATAAAGCGAGGCTTGACCTAGTCTAATCTGTGCATCCTGGCTTGGTGCGTTCCACGAAGGCCAAGTCAGGCTGAGGAGGAGCGACTAGGTCGAGCCAGGCTGAAGTCATTCAGATAGATGCGCGGTCGCGGCTTTCCTTAACAGACCGCGAGGTCGATCACAGATTTATTGATGCTAAAATGGAGAATATGCATTGTGCATATACTTTACACAGAGTAAGCAGAAGCTTCTTATGGAAGTTTGATGAAGTGAAATACATTATTTGTAAGAAACACAGCGAGTACAGTAGCCTCAACTATATAGTATATTTAACTGAACAGCAATATGTACATGGCTGTTAGCCTGGTCAGGAGCAGGCTAGCTGCACAGAATAAATCTCCATGGAAACTTAGGCGCTTCTGCTTTTGTGAAACCGAGTCAAGGTTTAAATCATCCAGGATAAATGAGAAATCCCGGCTTAATCCGCTGTGTAGGTTTTGTGCAATAGCCCTCCGGTCATTGGCGAGAGATCCGTAAAATAAAAGGCTGCATGACAGACGCGGAGCTGGCCTTGGCCTCTTGCTGTTGGACTTGTGAGTAATATTAGCTGGCTTGCTATGTCTTGTGTTGTTACACTTTCGCTGTGTTAGAAAAGTTACCAATTTACTAGTTTTTGATCATAAGTACTGTAATCATAACACAACCCATGTGTACAACTGTCCATATTTACAACAGTGGTGTACAAGTGAATTTACACTACACACTGTAGGGGTACTGAATCTAAAAAAATACCAATGTTACGCAATGTCAAATGTCAAATTATATTTCCTTTCAGTTGTCGATTTTTATGAGATTTTCTCTGGACCTCTTTTGTTTTTTATTATACCTTCTAAACAGATATTCTTTTACTCCTTTTTCCGGGAAAACACATTTGCTGCTGCCAGACATGCAAAACACGCCATTTCCTGTGTGCTTGGTGAATTTTCATGGGAAAGGTCAACTCTTACAACTGTAGATACAGGTTTTTATGAACAGTGTTTGGACTGATCACTAATGAGGTGTAAACTGACCAGAGAGAAAAAACTAAACAGACATTTGTTTACATGCATTTAGCTTATTTTAGATACCTGTGTCAGAGCATCTCTGCGAGAAATGACCAGAGCTCCCTGGGCATGAGCTCTAAGCCAGAAGCAGACACAAATCCACAGCTGCATGACTCTCCACAGCACAGGCAAAGCTCGGAAACAGGAGAGCCTCTGCCCTGGCATTACTGAAAACAAGTGTGGGGGGAATTTGTGGGGATCAAGTCTTCCAATAAGAGTTTTACTCCACCCACACTCTGTTCTGCAGGAGGAGGGACCTTCTGCCTCTGCAACTCGTGTTTGTGTGAGTCAGTGTGTGTCTAACTACTAAACAATATGCTCATCTAATCAAGACTTGTGATCCTGCGAGTGTGTGTGTGTGTGTGTGTGTGTGTGTGTGTGTGTGTGTGTGTGTGTGTGTGTGTGTGTTCACTGCACATGCATCACAGGTCACGTGGATCTTGTGCTTATCTCTTTCATGAATTTCTTCTCAACATGCTGATATGTGAATGAGGTTGGTTATATCATTACAAAGTGTAAACCACTGTTATGTGTTGATATTTCCTGTAGTTAAACAATAATCGGAGCCACATGGTACACACAAGGACTTTTTTTGTGGATTTTTTGACCATTAAGACATGTTTCACCAATTTGTCACAACTAAGATAACATTGATTTGGTATCATGTGGTTTAGGAGTCCTACAGTAGACGTCAAATGAACTTTAACAGAACCTTTCATCAGAGTTGCACTGCTTGGAAACAATTTGGATCCCACTTTACTTCCTGTCAGCTCCTGACTTTAGCAAACACTTAAACTAGGAGTAAAAATGCAGGGTGTACCGCCATTGTCATCATACAAGAGTTTGAAATTAGCAAGCTAGTAGACTTAAGTTAAACATGTCTTTAGGGGAAAATGGTGTAACCAAAGCAAAGGCCAGATAAATATTAACTGAACAGTCTTTTCTGACATACTAAACAATGTTGCAAACAATGAAACACTGAAATGAAATGATTGAATCTAGCTTGAGTCCATCTTTAAGAACTGTGTCCTATGTAGTTCAATACAAGTGATTGCTGAGACTGTCTCCCAGTACTTTTCACTATTTTGGGACAGTAATAAAGCCTGTAGTAAAGCCTGTTTACCTTTGGGTACAAGAAATCAGAGCATTTATGGTGTAAGTACAGGCAGTTTTGAATATTTATTGTATAGACTTTGATGTGTAACTTGATGTGTAACTTGTTTTTATACAGTTTTAAAAAGGCCTGACACAACATAGTCTGTTGCATCGCCATCAATAAGGCCTGTTCCATTATTGTGAATGAACCAGCAGGGAACATTTTCTCCGTTCTTCACATCCCTCCGGAAGTCTCTCTGCCAGCCTCTGTGTACCAGGACAGAAATGTCATGTAGAGCATTTAGGATACATATGGCATGCAAACTCTTCAACACTGAGATGGGACACACTTATCTGAGGCATGCAGCGTACCTGGTCACATTGAGCTCCTGTCCTTTCACATACATGGTGGCGTCCGGTTTCTCTGGGACTTCACCTGGACGCAGGCCTGACACCTCATATTCAATCCCGTGGTAGAACTGACCTGGAGGACGACCCACCATTTAAAGTAAATATCATTTTTAAAATAAAATACTTCTGGCCCTGTATCTTTCCACCAGTGATAGTTGCCAACTAAAACAATTGGACTTTTTAATTGTAATGTCAAAAAGATTGGAGATCCTATATTTTATAAGTATTTCTCTGTTTGTACTGTGAAATGAAATATGTTTCATGCAGACAATTGTTTATATCTGGCTTTAGTTTAATAACTACTGTAAACCACATTTTGCTGCAAAACATAACAAAGAACATGAAATAAAATCATTAAAAAGAATAATTAGACAATTCACAACGGGAATTCCTCCTATGAGGACCTGTGGTGTCAAGGGTTTTAATGCCTGACATAAGGAAACTATCCAGGTTTATTTGAAGCCACAATATTTTTTTTTGGCCACTTGAGTGGAGCGCAACAAGCTGTAATTATTGATACGATCCCCTTATAAAGCTATGGCGAACAATGTTAACACACAGCTGCCTGTTTACACATCCATCAGACACTAATAAACATTAGCTGTGATGAATGTAAGTCCAGTAGTCACTCTCCTTTTAGCTTTGTTTTTGTTTCTACCAACTCCTGAGGAAAGTATCTGTCTCTAGTGTGCAGGTTTTTTTGTAGAGCTTTTGTACTGAAAACAGCTCCCTAATGCAACTGAAAACGACACTATGACAAAAGGTGAGAGTGAACCAGAACAGTAACGTTGCAAGTGTTATCTTTATCTTTTGTCTGAGAAACCCCAGAAGAATTTAGAAATGCAATCAATATCACTTGTTTTGACCTGCTGTTAAATTTTAAACCATGCAATCTACGTGTGTGTCATGTTTTACCTAGCAGGCCATGAACAGAAGGGGACAGGAGGTGGCTATCCAGGGTGTAGAAACCCAAGTAGTCCCGGTGGTATGGGTGATTCACCCACACTTTGTGTAGCAGGACAACAAACTTGACAGAATCCTTTAGAGTTACTGTTAGACTACAATCCTTGGTCAAGAGAAGATCCACACTGGTGAAGAAACAGGGGGAGAGAGATGACAATTATTATTAATTATTATTATTATTATTCATCCTGAACTGGATTTTATATTTCATATTGCTCATGTAGAGAGATAGTTCTCTAGGGTCCTTACTTGAGTCCTTTGACAGAAGCTGTATCAGACCACAGCAGTTTGACCCATTTTCCGTCCTGGAGCACCGAGATGTCCTGAGTGCTCACCTCAAGCCTCACCCCCAGAGTCTGGTGGATGATGCCAAAACGCCAAAAGTAGGATTTAATTTTACCATCAGGGGCAATCTTCTTGTCTCCGATGATCTGGCCATTGACCAAAATACCTAAGGAAACAACAAGGGATTCAGTCACTGGCTGTTTAACTGCATGGTATGATATACTGGCACATATATTAGAAGTGTCCAAAATCCTAGTAGTAGTAGTAAAAAGTCAAGGGGTAAGGAAGTCATGATGATAATCAGGACTCAGGGCTGACCTTGTTCTGGGTCTCTGACCAAGCTGAAAATGGTTCCTGGTATGCCGTTGATATTGAAGCACAGTGCGTCGTCTCTTTCAGGGAGCTCTATAATGAAATGAGGATCTCCATCCACTGCGGGTGACATCAAAGTATAATGACAGTAATAAACAAAGATATGATTTTGTTTTTGGTATGGTGTTGGTTCAACGTGCTAAAGACAACATGTTGACAAGACTAAGAGTCTACAGCAATGGTAACAGCTCTCTGAAGCTGTAGACTACCTTTGCACAGTGGTGGTCTTTGAGCCAAACGCTAATGGCTGCATGTTAACATGGTCACAATGACAATGCTAACATGCTGATGTTAAGTAAGTGTAATGTTTTTCATGTTTACCATTTTAGTTTAGCGTGTTAGCATGCTAACATTAGCTAAAAGCTTCTATACACAAAATATAGCTGTAGATGATGTGAAGGGATGTAATTAGTTTTGCAGGTATTTGGTCATAAACCAAAGTATCGGATAAATGAAAGGACCATGGTATCTGTATAAAAGGTATGCCAATCTATCTAGTAGATGTTGATATAGTAGTTGAGATATTTCAATGCAAAGGTAAAGATTTTGACCTAACCACCAAAGTCATGAGAATTCATCCTCTGAGGACCATTAAGGTATGTATTACATGTATTGGCAATGTATCTAATAGTTGTCAGGATGGACTGACAGACCAACTGACCGAAAGACAGACATTGCCATCACCTGAGCCATACAGCTTAGCTACCATAGCTAAAAATGTACTTACCAAAATATGTGGGTTGTGCTGGTTGCCGGTAAGAATAAGAAGGGGCTGTATATTGATGTGCTAGATACAGGAACAATAAAATTCAAGTTAAAAGCAATACAGTTAATTAACCTAATCCCAGAAGTCTTTTTATGCTTTACGGTAAAAAGTGTCTTACACACTCTTTCTGCTTGTTGCCTCTGGTCTGTCAAAAAACAGATGGACAAAACGATTAGTATAATCCACAGTTCAAACTGGAGCACCACCCTCTGCTGGTATAGTTGAGTAAAAATAAATAATATTTATAAAAACAAAATAATAATAATAATATGAATCTAACAGACAGTGCTGCTTGTCAATGTATTACAGTAAGGTTTTGCTTTTTTAGAGAAAAAAGATTGACAGCAGCCGTGTTCAGGAAAGCCTGCCCAGTATCACTTTTCAGAGCCTCTCTTTCCTCCCTTACCCTCAGTCAGTTTGTCAGCAATGAAAGGGCTGTCTGGTCCGTCCTCAGTTTCAGGCTTGACGACCACCATGGAAGTGAGCGGGGTGACAAAGCTATAATGCAGAGACATTTCCAGTGCCTTGGCTGTGGCATTGGCTTTCTCGTCTTCGGTACCCTTCTTGCTGCAAAAAGGAAAATATACTGAAGTTGCCACATATGACTGGCCTTCAGGAAATCACCATGGGATCTATAAATTAATTTTACAAGATTTATCATGGGCTCTCAGACAATGGCCATTGGCCAAAGAGTATAATTAAGAACTATTTTAAAGGTACAATATGTAACAATTCTGCCACCGAACCACAGCCGTCCCATTATAAATCATACAATTTCACGGAAAGACTAATACTCAGTAACCGTAATACAGCTTGCTTTCTGACACACAGCATCATTTTGTCATTGATTACATGCCACTTACAACACAATGATACAGCAGAGACCTTATTTAATACATTTCAATATTGATCGATCCAGCTTAACGTTATGTGCTACATTGACACGTAGCTCATGCTAATGCTTGGTGGGGAAGGTTCAGCATGCTCATGAAGTTATTTAAGGTTTAATTGTTTTGATCAAGGTAAAGTTAACGTTAAACAGCACTGGGCTAACCTACGATTACGTTCGCCATAGATAGAAGAAAAATCTAATGCTAATTTAGCCAGCTATCCCACCCTGTTTTTTCTGCTTCACTCCCCGCTGCTAAGGGACTTCAGTCGGGATAAGAGCAGACAACAGCCCTGAGGACATGACACATCCATTGTTAGCCAGCAGCCTGCCATTATTATTAACTTACATCAATCCGAACCCAGCCAGCACAAACTCCAGCTCCTGGTTAAAACGATGCTAATGGCAGTAACGGTAACAGAAAGTTTCAGGTTTTGTCAGGGAAACCATAAATAACGGAAACCATATCGCCCAGGTGTTCCAGTCTGGCTGGCTATGGTGTTTTGGGTGGTGGGACGTTTGAAAACAATGGAAGTGCCGCTACTCCGACAATTAGACGTCAATGTTGGAGTGGGGGTATGTCGGAATGGATGGCGGAACCCGGTCTTCTTTACAGTTAAGGTGACTAACAAATGGTGGCTGTCTTGCGGACAAAAGGTGAAGGTGGGGAGAGTCCGGCAGCAACACCCGGCAGCCATCCCATTGATGTAGGCCTATCCTTGGCCGTTACCTCAGGGGCCGCTGCTTGGCCCCGAAGATACTCGGTGGCGAGCCCCAGCCACGAAGTAGCTAAGTCTCTCAATGGTGTTGTAACATTACAACAAACCTTTTCCCCCCAGTGTTGAAAACATCCAAAAAGTGACACTGACGTGAAATACATTGTGATATTGTTGTTTTAGCTGAGTGGTTAATGTTAGCTAACTGGTCAACTAACGTTAGCTAGCTACCAATACAAATCAAATCAAGAAAACGTAATTATGTGGGGAAAACTGCTAACCTGACTCCGCCAGATGGATTGCTTCGCATTTGCTCGGCATATCCATCTGGAAACTTTCCGTTTGAGAACTTTTGGGAAGGGGCGGAAATACTGGTTAGCTGATTGGATGAACCATCTGTTTATCACCTATGTTGGTGATGGACGGGCCAAATCAACCAATCATATCCACGAAGCGTATGAAAATACAACCACAAGCCCCTGCTGCTGCAGGCAAAGCATAGCTCGTTAGCTCAGCAAGCAAGCAACATGTCGGTAAAGGAGATTTGCCATTTGTGTAACGAGAATTTAGGAATAAAAGGCACCATTTCAGGTTCCCGGACCATATTCCAAAAGAAGGATCCAAGAGAAAAAAAGCATTAGCGAGCGGCTAACAGAATTAGGGCTACCGCTGTCTGACAATACTGGTTAGCTGATTGGATAAACCATCTGTCTATCACCACCTAACCCGCCTCAAAACCAACGCTGATTGGCCCGGTCGTTTGGCTAACGGCTCCAAATTTTCTCGCCTCAAGATGCCAGACTGATCTGCGAGTGGAAAACTGGAGCTCGCGAGATCAGGACGGTCTCACGAGGCTAGAAAACTGCAGCTATTTTATCAAAATGACATGAATAAACGTAACGTGAATAAAACTGTAATGGAAAAACACAGAACAGACATATTTTAATCAGCAATTGTGTTAAACAATGAAAACTACAACTCCCATAATGCCACTTCACGACGTTGTCGGTGTTTACATCCATTGTTTTGATTGAGAGACCCCTAGCGGCAGAAAATTACATATTGTACGTTTAATGAGACTAATGGGAAATAAAGATTTCCATGCTAAAGCAATTCAGGTCTCAGCTTGAGTGAAATGACTCAAACAGACCTGTTCTCCAGTAGCTGCTGGATGTTGAGGTAGGCCCACAGACGCTCTGTGAAATCCCCAAAGATGTACTCCTCATTTGGGTATATCTCGTCCCAATCCACAGCAGTGGCCTGGCCCTGCACCTTGAAGTCCTCCTCAAGCTATGACAAAAAGAAAAAAAAGAAAAACTGTAATAAACACGTCTTCTCTCCATTGACTCTAAATTTCTGCCATTTCCTTGTCCTTACCCCCTGTCCGAACACTTCCACCATGAAGTTGTCCAGGTCATTGTTCATCACCCTACCGGCCACCACGATCTCTGAGCCTTTAAAAAACTGGCTGTAGTGATTGGTAGTCAGGGAGTCCACTGCATTGTCAGGATAACGCAGGTCCACTTCTGAAAGCAGAGTGCTGGCCACTTCCTCATAGAAACCCTGGAAAAAATGCATCCCACATTATATTACATCTATTTGTCCATACCATGCTACAGTATATATAGTTATCATTATAATGTTAAAAAAGGTATTTGATTAAATACAGTAATTGTGAAAGAATGTGTCATAGCTGGTATTATTTACATTTAACTTCACCAAAATCCAAGTATTAGCTCAAAAATATATTCCACCTGAAGTTGAACAGCTGCATCTGAACCCTCAAAAATTCTGCGGGCCACTCCCTTGTTTTGTTTGCTCATCCCATCCAGGAAGGAATAATCCACATCATTTCCAAATCCAAGACAGAACAGAGACATTTTTCCTCCAATAGCAGAATGAATGTTCTCCTGAATCTTAGGAAGGCGAATCTCTCCTTCAAAGACACAACATGCAGAAATTGAATGCTAAATAAGAAGTGTATGAATGAAATGTACAGTATATTCTACAGTATATACACACTATGCATGCTCACCACTATTTGGCATTCCATCAGTCAGTAAAATAATCATATCGACGCTCCTCTCTGGGAGCTTCTTCTCTTCCCTGTCTTTGACCAGCATGTTGACACCTTTCAACACTGCATCATTGATATTGGTTGCTAGAAGAAAAACACACAACACATTGTAAACTGTGTAGTCTATTGTAGACAGCGTATTTCTATCATTAAGGGAGTTAAGATGACACTTGCATCCCCTGTCTTGTATCATTCTGACATAGTCCATTCCTGCATCCACATTTTCCTTGGTTGCTTTGGTAAGTGATGTTCTCCAAGAATCAATACTGCTATCAAACTGGATAAGGGCAAAGTAGTCTTCCTCGCTGAGGTCTTTTAGGATGGCCAGCAATGCCTCTCGTGTCTAAAGAGTTACAAAGTCAGAGGTCAAAATGTGTGCTTGTGGGCATTCAATAAATTAGAAACACATTAACACTCTCTCACCTGTTCAATCTTTCTTCCTCTCATTGATCCGCTCCTGTCAATCACAAACACCACATTCTTTGGCACAGCGGGCAAGTCAGGGGGAGCAAAGAAGTGCACAAAGTATCCGTTCACAATCTAAAGGGAAGCCAATCAAAGAGCAGTGATATACACGAAAAAATGACAAGGCAACATGAAAATTGCAAGAAAATGTAGTTGATTTATTTCTGTCACGGGAAGACCATCCACTGCACAGTGCCTTTATAAACAGTAGCATGAGCAATGGCTTCTATTGCCAAAATGAAAGGTTCAGGATGTCTTCTGTTCCTGCAGCTGTTAGACTTTTTACTATTTCACTATTTATTCATTCATTGCATGCAGCAATTTCTTATCTTTTAATTGTCTGAATACTTTACATTGGCACATATACACTTTTTGTTTTCATGATCTTGTTTTTGGATCAAACTTTTGATTGCATACTTGGCTTTTTATAACCTCATTGCTGCTATTGAATTATGTACTTCTCGTCAATGACTCTGCCTGGTGTTATCTTTTGTGTAAATAACTTATTGTGTACATTGTGTCACAATGTCTTTGTCAGCGTGCAGCGTATGTCTTTGTCTATGATAGAAAACCAGCTTTTCCCTTTGAGGGTTGATAAAGTTTATCCTATTCTATTCATGTTGTTGGGCAATCTAAATAATTTTATTTTACAAGCAGCCTCCAGACAAAGAACATTAGAGGGAATCTGTATAGTTTGACATGTGAAGCCTGATTTAATTGTGCATTCAGCAGATACTAGTCTCACATTGCCAGACCAATTTTAAGCAGATACTAAGTACAGTATGTGTTGAAAGCTGACCTGAATGTCTCCGAGGCTCGTTGCTCGGTTCACATCGTACTTGATGATAAAATCTCCGTCAATGAGTGTTCCATCACAACCTGGACACTTCCTCTGCTGCTCCATGGTTGGCGAGAAAGAGATGTGTGCCTGACAATGGAATACAATATGAATGGTTTAGCTTACTCTTAATTCTTGGGTCAGTCATTGTATTAAATGTGAAAAGGAAGTGAGACCAAGATCAGTTTGAAGAATTAGAGACAACTTCTTACAAGGCCTGTTGTATTGTGTATACCTTGTTGCCTGTGACACGTTTCTCCACCAGGGGGAGCAGCTCATTGGAGAAGAAGGTGGCGTTGGCATCCACATAAGAAATGCCCTGAGGCTCATAGATGTTTGTCACAATCTGTTTACACACACACACACACACACCCACACACACACACACACACACACACACACACACACACAAATATCATTTGTAAGGTAAACCACTCATTTTGATGATCTGAAATCACCAAGAGACAGGATTTGAACATGAACCTGAAACTCCTGGACAGGTTGTTTGGGTTTAACTCGAGTCAGAATCTCATACTGGCCCAGTTTCCTCTGAAGGAGCTCCTCGTAGGTCATAATAAATGTCACGTTACTTTCAGCTGCGATGTTGACAGACACTGAAAACTTCTCCATTTTTCTTCCAGAAGCCCTGTAATGAAACAGATCATTGACAGCCTCTATGCTAAAACTATCCATTTAGGATCTTTACAGATCCATCAAAATGTAGATACAGTAGAAGCATGTTTCTTTGAACATGTATTTTAAACTGTGTTTATGTATTTTTCATCTTGACTGACTCACTTGACCAGTCCAGCAGTCTGTCCTGAGGAAACAGCCTTCTCATACTGTTTCTTGGCTTTCTCTTTCCCCTTCACCTCCCCAACATACATCTGACCATCAATTTCCCTGTGGGGCACAAAGATGAAGAACGACATGATGCAACTTAAGGAAGGTAAAGTAACTGCATCAGTAAGAAAAATCATCTTTAGAGCACGACTGGTAAAAGAAAGCAGGGATAAATACTGTGACACGCAAATTGTCACAATGCAAGTAGGAATGCGGACAGAGTGGAAATCAGAATGGAGGTAGACTAACATGCTGAAGTTAGTGATGAAGGCGGTCTTGGGCAGCTCCATTTCAAAGAAGACTTCCTTGGAGAAGTTTGCTTTGTTCAGCGCCTTGGAGGTAATGACAGTGTGGGCGAAACGAGACGTCACAGTGCAGTCCACTTTCATACTGTACACCTCCACCTGAGACAGAAAGAGATGGAGGAAAAGATGGAAAGATTGAAACACAATAAATAGTGAATATGGAAAGCCTACAACACAAGCACTTCACATACAGCATTGGTATACAGTGAATTACTGTATTATCTGCCATTCTTATGTTGTTTCAAACTGAATGTCGTTTTGCAGCTGGGTCCAGTCCCAAGGCATTCTGCCCCGATTGGTGCCAAATAAAATTATATCCGCTTGAAAAATTGCTTAGAAAGACATGATGTCACTGATTCCACCCTGGGAGTGTTGTGTGAGACAGATTGGGTGAGGCAACCTGGGTGCTGTATGCTTGAAGCAGGGAATGTGTGGACATTAGAAAAGAAAACTCCTTTTCATTCAGATTCTCAGTCATGTTATTTTTATTAGTCTTCCGTTATGAGAGACCTTTTATTTTATTTGCTGGTTCCACAGCCTGCCAGTAAAGGACAGACATGGTGATTACTGTACTAGAGTTTTTCCTTTCTTCTCCTATCTATTGTGTGTTTCACTGCCCTTACAGAATACATCAAGTTGTATTTATTAATTGAATATTTCCCATCATCATTATCATCAATAGAGAAACAAACTGATTATTTTCTTACCGTGGCCTCATTTGTACTTCTTTTCTGTAATAAAAACAAACACACAAAGAAAAAGGAGATTTGCAATTGGAAAATCTAAATTTACGACAATTTCAACTGCCACTGTTATATAGCTTTTTGCTATTTAAAATATGAATTATCCATGTACAAAATAGCCATATGCATTTTATTTATAAGAATGATAATGTATAAGCAAAAAAATCCAACTTCAGCACATTTTCACCATAATATGAAAGGACTGTCTGTCGGTAAATAGTTTCTGATAAGTACCTGCAGTGATTTGGCAGCTCCTCTTGTCTCCTGAAATACAAATACAGCAGGGTGAACTAACATGGTGCCAAAATATTAGAAAACAAAACCCACTGGCATAACATGATTTACATTCTGTGTCACATATGAAGATTCAAAGAGTAGGAAATAGCAAACTAGTTCCGAAGGAGTGCAGTTTGTAGAAGAAAACAGACTAGGGGCTAAATCAGGAACCACCAGATAACATTACTATCTGTATAATGTGATTTCAAATTACGATCAGAGTACAAAAAGGTCAGTGTGTGAAGTTACCTGCAGAGCTTCATGGTCCCCGGAGATGACCAGAGCGCCCCGGGCCAGGCCGGGCAGCCAGAGGCAGGCGCTGGCCCACAGCAGCAGCAGTCCAACACCCTGCAGTCCAGACATGACCAAACTTCCACTGAACACAGGCTGACTTCACTGCTGAGAAAAAAGCTCTCTGGCCAGGGGGAGGAACAAAAATTCTGTGTGTGTGTGTGTGTGTGTGTGTGTGTGTGTGTCCAGTGAAGTTGCACTTTGCACACCCAGGTGAGGCCCAGGTGAAGGTGGCAGGGGCGGATCTACAGGGGGTAAGGGGGGGCAGGTGCCCCCCCAGCTGCCCCCCTAACTTTGGTGATCCAAAAACTTGTAACAACAAACCGCCACTATGTCCACAAGCTTCTCAAAACATTGAACTAAACAATACATTTACCAAAAGTGAACAATTCAATTTTTTATTTTAAACGTAATCTTAGCCCCCTGCCCCTCAAATACTTAGCTACGTCCTTGATTCAAACGTGCAGAGCGGCGTTCGCTCAGTCTGGCTACAGTGTAATGTAATACAAGGATAACCAGAGGTTTTCACATATTGACTTTTGCAGGCCAGAGTAGCTGAAGAAATTATCTGGCGCCTAAACATGAAAAGGAAGGCTAAAAGTGGGGATATTGCCAGCTTTTTTGCCTACACAGGAGGAAGAGCGTGAGGGAAATGAAGGAGAAGGCAGTAAACTGGAGAGACCAGGAGAAGGAGAAGAGGAAATAAGTGAGGGAAAAGATGAAAGAAGTCAAGCTTTAAACCCATCATCAATGACTTCTTAAAGGAAGAATTGGTTTTGATAGTGGCTGAGGAATATTGCTCTAAAAAGTATTTAAAGTATTTTAAGTTTGTTTGGTTAAAGCCATTCACATATAGGGATTCCCACGTACCGTATACCCATGCCACCCTGCCAAGACCTCTTGCCCCCCCTTTGCCACCCCATGTAAAATGTTCTAGATCCGCCACTGGAAAGTGGACGTCAGAAACCTAAAAGAAGACATCGGCAAACTCCGATCGGCAAGTCTCAGATTGTGGAGTCAGATGGAGAAGATTTTAGTCCTGTCTGTATGATACGTTTTGGATGGCATTGATTTCAGGAAGAAACCGATGAGCGTGTGGTGGAGCTGCAGAACTTAGTGCAGAGTGTGACTCACACTGAGGCTGAGATTCAGCAGATGTAGGCCTACAACCCGCCGCAGGACCTGGAGAGCACCATGAACAACACAGTGGCAGGAGGAGGTATGAACAAGATTCACATTCCTCTTACAATAAGCACCAATCAATAATGGGAGAGACAGAAGGGAGAGAGCATAAAAGCTAAACGGAAACTGATCTTTTTTGTGTCCTGATTGGGGGTACTTAAATAAAAAATACAAATAGAGAGAGTGTGTGTGTGTGTGTGTGTGTGTGTGTGTGTGTGTGTGTGTGTGTTTGTGTGCGTGTGTGTGTGTGTGGTGAATTGATGGTATGACTATGCTTCCTCCGCCCCCACGCAGGTCCCCTAATTACCGTAAGTGATCAAAAGAAATAGGCCTACCTCTTACAGGCATAAAGAAATAATAAAACTATATGATGCGGGCAAGAGTAAACTTGAAGTTTGCTGCTAAATGGTATTTATATCATGTGGGGAAAACACTATTATTATGAAATGACTTAGTTATTATTTGGTTTCTTCGTCTAACTTCGCATCCGTCCCTGGTGGTCTAGTGGTTAGGATTCGGCGCTCTCACCGCCGCGGCCCGGGTTCGATTCCCGGTCAGGGAACGCTTTTATCACATCGGGGTTGTAGGCTAGGCTACTTATTAAAAAATATATATATAGTGAGGTTGGGAAATTAATCTTACTTTTAAATGTAATGTAACATTGTAAAGGACAAATTATTCAGAATACCCTAGTATATTCTGATAGAAATACATTTGGTGAATTTCTGTAAGAGGAGTTATGTTCACAATCAAAATATAAAGCAAATAAGAGTAATATTATGATTGTCAGAAGTAGGGAAGCCAGAAAAGTAGTATTTTCTGATTTCTCCCATGAGGCTAAATACTTACGCCATATAACCGATGAACTAAACAATAAGGACGATTACAGAAATGTTGAAATTTGTATGGACAAGCAAACATGTTGTCTCTTTCCAAATGTGTTCAATGATTGTGAAGACTTTCTTTCTTTTCTTTTTTTTGCAACCTGTGGCGTTGCTACAAAAAATGCTCACAGTGGTTAATGTTGGTGTACCCACCTCCTCTGCTGTAATACAAAATCTTATATATAGATGTAGACTATGTGTAGGTAATCTGATTCTGTAAACTATATTATATTGCTAACTTAACCAACCCTGAATGTCTAGAATGTGGAAACATTGGCGTTCCACTTTGTATGTAAATGTATCTTCACTGTGGAATGTCTTTTGTGGATTTTTATTTATTTCTTTCATTATATTTTTTCCTCTTTTCTTTTCTTTTTTGTCTTTGTGTTTGTATTTTATTGTGCTATGGATCCCCATGCAATATGCCCTTAAAGTCTGAATTGAATTGTAAAAAATAATAATATTGTCTTTATTAAATTACAACAGGAAATATATAAATAAATGTTGAAATTGATACAGAATTGCTTTACTAAATGCCTAATGGCATGAACAAACAAATAAATAAATACATCAATAAATAATTGTTGGTAATCACTATGGAAATAAAAGTCAAAATCTAAATGAATTTCTTCCTGTATTACTAATTAGTTCCAACATTTATTTGTTCATTTAATTATGCATTTAAGGATCTATATTAATTTCAGAAATCTTGGTGTAGTCATGGACTCAGACCTGAATTTTAAAAGTCACATTAAGACAATAAAAAAATCAGCCTATTATCACCTTAAAAATATATCAAGGGTTAAAGGACTTATGTCTCAGCAGGATTTGGAAAAACTTGTCCATGCTTTTATCTTCAGTAGACTTGACTACTGTAACGGTGTCTTTACAGGTCTCCCTAAAAAATCTATCAGACAGCTGCAGCTGATTCAGAACGCTGCTGCTCGAGTCCTCACTAAAACCAAGAAAGTGGATCACATCACTCCAGTACTGAAGTCTCTACGCTGGCTTCCAGTGCCTCAAAGAATTGATTTTAAAATACTTTTTTGCTGGTTTACAAATCACTAAACGGTTTAGGGCCAAAATACATTTCTGGTCTGTTACTACATTATGACCCACCCAGACCTCTCAGGTGGTCTGGGACAGGTCTACTTGTTGTCCCCAGAGTCAGAACTAAACAGGGGGAAGCAGCGTTCAGTTTTTATGCTCCACATATCTGGAACAAACTCCCAGAAACCTGCAGGTCCGCTCCAACTCTCAGTTCTTTTAAATCCAGGCTGAAGACATATCTTTTTAATGTTGCCTTTCTTTAAATAACCTATTTTTAACTGCTCTTTCTTTAAAATTCTTATACTGCACTATACATTTTATTCTTGTCTTTTAATGATCTTAAATTGTTGTTAATTGTTTTAATGCTTTGAAATTGTTTTTAATTGTTTTCTAAGTGTTTTTAATGTTTCATGTTTCATGTAAAGCACTTTGAATTGCCTAGTTGCTGAAATATGCTATACAAATAAAGCTGCCTTGCCTTGCCTTGCCTTGAGTTTATTTATTCTATTTATTTAGCTCCAGTTAGCATTGCAGCTAGATATCTGTGTTGCTCCCCATAATTCTAGTTTAAAAAGTAAGTATTTTGTATATGTTGTCTATATGTTTAAATGGCTCTGAGCGAATAATCAGCAGATTCATTTGCTTCATTCACCAGTCACTTGGTGTTTTTCAACTCTTTTGCTGGACTCTTTCACTCAGCAGCCTGTGCTGCTTCTCTGAATAAAAAATAATGAAGCCAAGAACCAGGTTGGTCGGGGCCTGCGGCACACGAGCCGGTCCCTGGACCTGAGCCTGCTCTGACTATGTACAAGTATGAATGAAGTGAATTGTGTGTTTATGTCGTCTCCCACTTGCCAGGGTACAAACAGTACTGTAAGCAAATCAAACTGACTCTTGTATGTTTTTCAAAGTAAATATCAAATAAAAAAAAAAAAAAAAATTAGTGCCTGATTTGGCAAGCAGGCATAGTGCATGTAGATGAATTAGACCATTGTGATGTATTACTGGGATAACTAAACTAAACTAAAACTTTTGACTGCATTTTTGTAGTTCTGCCCCTCTGAACCTTGTGAACAAACACTTTTCTTTTTTGGCAATCTGTGTCTTCTTGGTCTGCAACTGAAATTGTATTTAGTACATGCACAATTTATAATAAAACAATAAAGGCCTTAAAAATAGATTTTACTGTGGCCAGAAGGACTGGAGAACGTTACTGTAACAACCAAGAAAGTCCCAAGTCTGGATTTCCTTAAGGTCCCTGTCATTTCAGATGAAGTTACTTAAACCTGCAATAAGAAATCGTTTAGCCATTTGGGTAGAGGTGCTGTGTATGTGAATATGAATGCAAACATAGACACTATGTGCTTTTATGCATTAATGTGCGTTCAAACACAATTTAGCACTTTGTGTTTATCATTATGGCTGTGCTGTTGAAATAGACGTCTTCAAGTTGACAAGTTTATAGAAATGACCTACTCTTTTTGAAGTTTACTACCGATGAAAAAATTGAAATTTCAATACAAGAGGAAAAGATTTATTTAGTAAAAATGGTCAGTTAAAAGATAAAGATCTAATAAGCAAATGTTTCAACAATCTCTTTCAACACTGACAAATAAATGTCACAATTCATTTACAGATCATGAGCCACAAACCTAAGTTGTTTTCCAACTATGATGCACTGTGCAAATTACAAAGTACCATAACCGCTTAGCCCACATAGCAGTAATGTCAACACACTCTACTGGCATAAAACTAGTCCTTTTATCTCTCTAAATTAAATCCCATTTCATTAAGAAAAAAATGCAAACACAAGATATTGCAATCCATATTATGCAGCATCACCCCTGACTCAGAAACAAAAAGACAGCAGTGGGTTTCTTCCGTGCCTTTGTCATGTCCTTTTATGCCTCTGTGTCTACTTGCTGAACACACTGGCTCCAGGAGCTTTGGCAGCAGCCGGCTTGCCCAGGGCCGTCTCTGTCCCCGTCCTCACACCGCTGAACACAGACGGAGCCACTTTGCCCATACGTTCTGAACACAGAGAGAGAAAGACACAGACATGTATCGTCAGAAAAACAGGTGCTTAAACCAGGCAACTGCTCATCCTCAACAAGTAATACGAGTTCCACTTGGGTTGCCTATCATTAAGGGAAGTATGTGAGAACAAAAACATCTGCAACGACTTGTCTTGTGTTTAGGATGCAGCACTCTCGCCAACTGGCTCTTGTCTGATTCCTAGTGGTAACAGTAGCTAAACACTGGCTTCCAAAGCTGACATGATCTTTTAATCCTTCAACTGAGCAATATTTAAACATTTTGCGAAATGTATCTGAGGCTTGACGAAGTATAGGCTACACATGTAAAATCTAATTCTCTCAAGTAGTATTCAAAAAGCACATTTGACTTAGTGAGCTGCAGAAAATCAATGTTGGCTGTTTATTTTGAGTCTGACCACACACTATGTGTGTGGGTGGGTAAAGTTGAAAGGGCATTGTGGGCCACTATCTGAAAATCTATTTTTTTAGCGTTTTTAGAGTAGGGGAATAACTACCTTGCCAGACGCGCTTGCTGATAATGATCAACCCAGTCTCACGGCAGTTCGTGAAATGTTCACCTCATTTAATCTATTGATTCGTGTACACGGACACGTTTGTCTCGTTTTTTGAACCAATGTATTTCAATGGGAAGCATCTTTCGTGATCACAGCACGATGCTTTCTGCCAGTCGGGCTGCACCAGAGAAGCTGCTTACAGCTTTGCTATTATTGGTATTTTTAGCCCAATAACTGCTGTTTTAATCAACATTTATTCACCAGATCTTATCATGCTTTATGTATTTCTTTTTATGTTATTATTTCAGTCTTATTGCCAGGGAAGCTGGATTGCTTTGTTGTTTATTGATATTTTCAAAACTATAACGCTACATCTATCAACATTTATTTACAGGTTATCATGATATTAATTTCTTTATTTTCACAATATTTTTTCGTCCTTATTACCGGTGAAATATTACATTATGCTGTAAGACAGAACACTACAATATGGGCCGAGCAGGGCGCATTCTAAGCCCATATCCCACAATGCAATGCAGCCATTCATATCAGAGAATCTGACAGCGATCAGCGGGTCTTTAATATCAGTATCGCTTCAATGTACATATTTAATCAGTGGTTTTGTCACCAGGATAGGAAAGATACAAATACATAATATTCGTAATATTGATGTTTTTGTCTAACGTTGTATTTGAGGATTTAAACAATAGAGATAACAAAAATAATAAAATACAGTTTATTTGTTTCTCATGTATTTGTCTCATGTACTGTTTGCTCGTCCGGCAATCTGAAATGGAATGAAGCCCCTTCACGGCCAACAGCAGAAACACAGGAGCAGAATATATATTGCAAAATATATATTTAGCAAATATATTGGTATATAAATAGAAGTTGGCAGTGTAGAATTTTGGATACACCCTGGGATTTTTTGGGATGGGGAACACACTGGTGTCATCAGATTTAAAAAATCTAATCGTTAAATAGGTGAAAATAGCTTATTACCATATTTGACAGTGGGTAAACTTTGGAGACCATATCTACATCACAGCTGGCCCTATGTGTGTTTAGCACCTCCTGTTGCTAAATGACAAGCCTTCAAACATGGACTGGGTTCAAGGTTCAGAGGTCAATAGTTCAAAGCAGGAGTAATGTATCCTAATCCTAATGTATCAGACTGACATATGTTACTGTCGAGGTTGAGACCTTTCCAACGATGTGTTTGCTATAGTCCTACGACAACGTTTTCATTTTTACATATCATGGAGACCACTTTGCAGACGATACTTTATTGTCCCCAGAGGGATTACTGCCTTGAGTTCAAAGGCTTCACACATAACACTTGACGTATTGTTTTATCATACAGCTGAGATATATTTACAATAAAAAAAAAAACATAAACAAAGTGATATGTAGCCAGACTGAAGCACATCACACACCCACAATCTATTGCTCATCTTTCACAAACAGTGACAAGAACAACCCAACCCTTTGCATCATATCATGAAGCTATTGCACAACCCCTTCAGCCTCAAGCAACATTATTTAAAGTTATAATTGAGGTAGGTCCAAATTAGGCCTATAGTTTAGAAATATTTAGTTTACATTGTGGTAGCTTAGTAAATTCAAAAATTATTTCAGCATAAATCTGAATAATCTGATGTATCTAGGCCATTCATTTATTGATGAATAAGCAACTCTTTTGGTTCTCCATGGAAGAGGCAAAAATACACAGCATTCTAAAACGGCAACATATCCACAGTATCACATTATTTAATGTTAGCTAGAGCCTCTTCTATTTAGGTTGTAAGTGGGATAGTTGTGTAATATTTACTGGCTAACTAGTATTTGACATCTACAGGCCAAGCAGGATAAAACAAAGAAAGATTACTTTTGTAAGGATAGAGACAAAATGTCTTTACAGAGCGTTATCTGACATGTTACGTCTGTCAGTTGGGTTGTTTTTCAGTGTCAGAAGAAATGACATTAACAAACGGCTTTACTCACCACACTCCACCATGACCTCATAGGTCTTACTCTTGACCTCGCCCTTCAGTCCCAGCTTACTGCGGGCTCCTTTCAGGTCCTCCTCCTTCATCGGGGGACGTTTCTTCTTCTTCACTTCTGCTGGCTGGAGGGAATTGAAGAAAGATGGGAAGATTATGCGTGCTGAAGGCGAAAAGAAGGAACGTAAACGGGGCAAACACTCTGTAGACTCGTCACATGTAAAACGCTGTGTTCAATTTCTGTACATAACCTAAACATCATATTTGACCTAACTCACCTGTGACATGGTGATTGAAGTTGGTGTATTGATTCCACAGACACCTCTTTCCAGTGTGATAGCTCGGCTGCTTGTTTTCTAGTGTGTGTGTCTTTGTCTCCCAGCAAGCCTGACAATATATATAGTCCTTTACCAGACCCAGTGAGTCAGTCAGACCCCCTTCCCTCTCTGCCTGTTGTCAGTGTGTATTATTAGGTGTGACGTGTAGGGTGGTACAGCTGGAATGGGTCTCCCGTCTTTTACGATAAGCTTACAGGCCAACAGCTGATTATTCTGGACACAGGGCTGTCAGCCTCTGCCGACCCTGGCAGAGATATCCTCTTTTCTAAATGTTGCTGTGGGATTTGGCATTAAAAGTGGGATCCAGATTGTCCACCACCTCCCTGCAGCTCTAGTAGTTGGGACTCTGCCTGCCCATTGCTATAACTTGATTCAAGCCTGAGGGAATGTCTTTTTGGATCTTGTAAAAAGCATTTCCGGACAGTTAACATATAATCCATCAAAATGAGGGCTGGACAAAGAAGAGAGCTAAAAAAAAAAAAAAGCTCCAACGGTCTTGTTTAAGTTACAGGAGCGCCATCGGTGCTTTTCTAATGTGAGTAACAGGCACCAAGCAGTCTTCACATCAGATCTGGATTTAGTTTTATCTACAATTCCAACAGAAATAATCAGGGGCTTAACAAACAAAAATAACTATTTATGTGTGTTCATACTTTTAGTCAAGGCAGGTCTACATTTAGATTAAACAGTATTATTTATTTTTTGTGTTTAAATTCCATATATATGACAATTTCATAATGTGTTTCAGCAAATGCTGGACTATCCCAAAACCCATTTCAGGGAAACAAGATACCGCCAGCGATTTGAAAGACAGCAAGTATACAGGACAACTAAGTTTTGGAATTTATGTACATAAATATTTACATTATCATAATATGGCAGATGATACATATACACATTTAGGGGTCAATTATTGTCATCATGTTTTGATCAATTTATAATATTATATTTTCTTTTCATCACTTTTACTTTATAATGTATGAGACAGATTTTATTTGTGGCAGTAGTTGAGTTTTTTCACGTATTGGATTCTTGTGACTTATTTTAATGTGTATTTTAAGATAAAAGAAGTAAGCAGACAGTTAAGGCAAGTCAGAAAATGGCATCATAGTCTGAAATTGAGGTGTTAACGGTTATGATCATGATGGACAAACTGAGTCACTATTATAAAACTGAGCAATGCAGAGAGAATCTGAAAGCCTGCACGCTCATTCAAGTAGCATCATAGTACCAGGATAGTCTTTGAGAGTATAGTATCTGTCCTAAGATGTATAAACTTAGAGGAATGAAAAAGGCTTAAGGTAACTAGCATCTCTGACCGGTTGGTTAGGCGATCTCTCTCAACCTCTTCTAGCACCTTAAACTATGCTACTACAACCTGTACTTGGAGCTACGCTAGTGGCTTTTAAAATCGTGATACTGTTACTGGTTATGTTGGAAAAACAACTAACGCAACAACAAATGATATGCTTATGTCAGCGGAAATTGGCGTCTGTGTGTTAACTGATACGAAAGAGGATTAGGGCCACGTGAAAAATTTAAGCTATTTCAGTACTGAGTTTAAAGTCGAAATTCTGAGTTTAATTCTAAATTCAAAGTCATAATTCTAATTTTGACTTTAAACACAGAACTCAAATACATTTTTCACATGTGGCTCGAATCCTCTAATGTATATTTTAAGAGGTTCTGAAGGAAAATATGACGCCTGACGATAAATGTGTGTCTTACCTTAGGTATTTGAAAGAAGCTATAAGTACTAGCTGGATCTAATTTTTTTATACACATAACTCATGACTAAAGTTCGGGTGGCTCTAGTGGCGACTGCTGCTCTCCCCAAATCTGCGGTGAGTACGCCAGTAGGCCTACTAGGTGTAAGGTCAAAGCCAAAGCGCAGCCTCTAGTGGTAAAGAATAAGCACTGCATACACAATGCTTTGAACTCACATGATCCGCCTCAATAAATGACGCTTCAGGTCAGGTCAATGGGTCAGGTCCGTCATGTCCAGCACGGGGAAGAGGCTCCTTACTACGCCTGGTGGTCTAGTGGTTCGGATTCAGAGCTCTTAGCGCCGCGGCCCGGCTTTGATTCCTGATCAGCGATCATGTTTTTATTTTTAAATCCCTTCACAATACTGAAACTATAAAACAAACTGTAGTAGAACATACTCAGCTATCAAGATAGTGTATCACATCCTTTATTGGAAAGCTTTTAGAATGATAATATACCTCCATTCCCTTTGCAAAATACTAAGAGCCTTCTTTGTCCTGGCTGAGATGAGTTACCATAACTGCTGGAAGATGCTGTACTTTCTTCCTTCAAAATGCACAATGTTATTTATTCCTTTCCAACATGCCAAAAACATTATAATGAAATCATTACCATCACCAGGCTTGTCACAGTATATGTCACTCTCCATTTACTTTAAAGAGGACCAGCAGTCACACCAATGCACACTTGAACACATCCATCCAGCACATGCCAGTACATGCAGTTACACTGTATATATACACTGGCACGCACGCACGCACGCACACGCGCACACACACACACACACACACACACACTTTATCCCGACTGTCTGGTCCACAGTCACTTAACAGTTTAGAGGTCTATGCATGTCACATTCTTAACATCAGAGCCCGCTGAATGCTGCTTCATGCCTGAACATCTGGAGCTCTAGTTAAAACAGTCAAAAAAACTAAATCAAAACAACAAAAAATAAACAAACAAATACACCTGCTGGTAATTTCACTCAGGCACATTATAGTAACAAAAAACAAACACAAAAGGATAGGTGAAAGCTGTGATAAATGGGAAATTGTGCGAGAAATGGTTCCCATATCTACTCTCCCTGTTGGAGTTAAAGAATAAAGAACACTTTTGGAACAAGCATAGTCACCTTTTTGGCCCGAAAAAACAACAACACTTAAAACTATATAAAAAAAAAACAGACAACTTAAAACGAAAGACATTCAAAGACAAAGAACACAGTCAGAGCACACCAGTTAAACAGCCACAAACAAACAGGGACTGCAGTATTGTGTCTACAGACAGACAACACATGCTAAGCTGATATCAGAGGGATGTTGCAGTGTGGTACTTGCAGTCATACAGGTTTAACAGTTGAAAGGACTAAAAATGAAAGCTTGCTGCAAGCATTTATGTGCTCCCTTTGACAAGAGTAACATTACATACAAGATATGCAGTAGTTAAGTGTGCAACTGTGCTGGAAAGAGTTAAGAGTTGCATCAATACAGTGATTCAAACACTGATGTAATGCTTCTCTAAATAAGAGCTGTGTCCAACTGTACACACCCTCACACACACGCATCACAGGCCATGGTGGTACATCTATATGAGAAAACAAAGGACAAAGTTTAAATAGAATCTACATCAGGAATACAATCACTTTAGCAGACATGTTAGACTATAAAATGTAACAAACTCACTTTTGTTTGCTTCTGTTGTGTCCAACCAACCTGATCCTGGACCACTACACCCATATTACACACTGCCACTGAAGTCCAAACTGTATCAAACCAGTGTTAACGTTTTCCTAGTGTAAGTACATAAAGGATTTAATGATATAGATGTTCATGATGGGATTCTGTTTTTCCAAAAAAGTCTTTAAACACAACACTGTTCCCAGGAGTGCCATGTCCAAATGCAACAGTGATCCGAAGTACCTGCATACATATTTCCCAGTGGGTTAAATTATATCCCAAGTTAGACAGTTTATGCAGAAGTCCTCTAGGAGTCAACAGTGAAGGGAATTCAATTACAGTAGAGTCTTCTGTCATCAAAGAGCATCCTATGTTTGAAAAGATTGTGTCAACTCCTAAGGCTGACAGAGTCTGTGGAGGTTCGGGGGGTGGGGGGGGGGGTGTAATTGTGAGCCTGCTCAGGAGAACAGCTACCAGATTTAATCTGATCCTAACAGTTTAGCTATGCACACAGCTCAAACAGGGATCCCCATGCGAAGCTTCTTCTTCTTAACCGTCTTCAGGCCAGTAAGCCGGCGAACATCGTCTTCATCCGAATCATCCATTTCATCGTCTGCCGAGAAAAGGATCTACAAAAGGGGAAAGAGAGACCGACAAATATTAGGTCAAAATGGCAGAGTGCGAGACAGGTTCATGGTACCACTCTAAAGGCATACTGCATACTGATTTTAAAGATAATTTTTTGGGCATTTTTAGGCCTTTATTTCCACAGGACAGATGAAGACATGAAAGAGTAGAACGACATGCAGCCAAAGGTCAGCGTCGAACCTGCGACCGTTGCGCCAAGGAGTAAACCCTCCTCTATATATATGTGCACCTGCTCTACCAACTGAGCTAACCCAGCCACTTGCATACTGATTTTAAAAAGAATGTTACAAAGAACTTGAGTTTTAAATTTGAATAAATAATTAGATATTTTCATTCTGTTAATGTCTTTTCATTTATGGATGTATTACAGTTGAGGAAGGCTGTGTTAAGTTGCGTTAAATTGTCTTTTCTGTTTTGTTTTTATAAGTATACATTTGGACCACCAAAAATTTACTTTGGCCACCAAATGTAGCCCCCTACATTTGGTAGGCCCAAGGGGCCAGTGTTTAAAAATATGAGCGTCTATCCCTGAGGATTAAATCTGACGTCAGAGGCACAGTGGACGACCTCATTAGAATAAGTATGGAGGGACCTAGCTTGGAAGAGTTTGACGCCAAGGAGGCTGTACAGATGTGGTTCAGTCAGGGTAAAAGATCAAGGAGGTCCAACTACAAGGTTGGCCGTCAGAGCCTTCCAGTGTCCCACAGGGAGATGTGTAAGGAGTGAGTAAGTAAGGAGAGGCACAAGCTGTTTACTTGTTCTGATGCTGTAATGACAGAAAAGTGACCAGTGACCACTTCAGGGCTCCAGACTGTGACCGATTTTTGGAGACAGTGAGAGTATTTTTTTTACAACTACCTGCACATGTGCGACCTGATGACTTTGAGCCTGCTAGAGTTGGCCAATTAGTGTGAGAGGGGGAGGATCCGTGAGTGATTAGTCAACTGCGTGGGTTACGTCATCTACACTCGTGTGTCTTGCTTTCGTAGCACCACACTCATTGTCCGCACAGCTCTGTTGTCGCATGTTTTTGGGAAAATCATGATATTGTAGTCCATAATACATTTACGAGTGGTGATCATCAGCCGAAGATCATCCATTTTGTTTGTTTCTATTTTGCAGCTGCACCAAGGCTCTGTCCGGCGCTTAGCCCCGCCCATGACGATTGTGACTGGTTTAAAGAAATGCCAATAAACCGCTGAACTCTTTGTTAAGACGTAGAGCAGAGTTTTTGATGCACAGGACCAGAAAAACATATTATTTTAATGGAGCCAGAACAAGCCATCTTTTAGCTTTAAGACAGAAAACATGAAAAATATTCGAATATTATGGCCATTAAAACACCTCGGCGTACTTTGAGTGACCCCCGGGATATCAACACAGAATTCAAGATGTTTTACCCTACCCTTTATAAGTCTGAAATCTCATTCGACACCAGTACACGTGCACATTTTTTTCAGGGACTCAATTTACCTTCTTTGTCTGACAATGACTCTGAATTGCTCAATGTGGTAATTACAGACCTCTTTCCCTTCTTAATAGAGTTATTAATTGATACGCTAAAGTGCTTGCAGCGCGATTAGAGGTACATCTAACAAAACTTATACATAATGATTGAACCGGTTTTATTAAAACTCGACTAGCATCGTATAACGTGCGTCACCTGCTGCACATTATTCATGCGGCAAGTAGCATTGACACGCCCTGCGCAGCTCTATCACTGGATGCAAAGAAAGCGTTTGATATCTAATCTTTGGGCTACTTTGGATACATTTGGGCTAGATGCACAATTCATTAGTATGATAAAAATTGTATATGCAAATCCCTCGGCAATGGTCAACACTGGCAATTTTTGCTCTACCCAGTTCCAGTATCTAGGGGAACTTGTCAGGGCTGCACTCTTTCGCCACTAATATTTGCCCTCTCCCTCGAACCACTGGCCCAGAAAATCCGACAACATCCGTCAGTGCATACTATCACATTTTGTAATACAAATCATCGGATATCATTGTACGCTGATGATATCCTTCTCTACGTAGACGTTTGATTCATTTAGCTTGTTTTCTGGTTAAAAAATCAACTGGACGTTAACTACACATTCGAGTTAATTGATAAAATCGATTTATCGCCCAGCCCTACTCTTCAACGAGACAAGGCACAGGCTCTCCCAGATTTTAAGATTTAGTTTTGGTCCTTTGTGTTACGCCCTCTATCTATTTGGTTCAATCATGGTTCTTCAGTCTCTTGGAGACCAATTGAGGAGAATTTGTCACTGCCTCACAGACTGCAGGATCTAGTGTATTCCAACATACCATTGAAAAAAGCCAAATTACGTTTAGGCCCTAGGATTTCATTTCTACTCACAACTTTCCATACTGTAATGAAACATCTGCGCACAGATCCTAAATGGCACAATCACTCCCCAATTTTCAATAATTCTTCACTTCTTAAGGGCAATATACCTTTTTCATTCCCACATTGGAAGAACAGGGGAGTTTTAAAAGACATGTATTGTGACCATGGCTTAAGAGCCTTTAACGATTTACAGGCTGATTATGATCTTCCGGGATCCTCCTTTTTCTTCTACCTGCAGTTAAGGACAGCCATAAAGGCATATGTTGTCCCATGGGGATCAGCACTCCCCACACATCCTCTTCATATAATATTAGCCTCAGTGGGATACGTTTTCTGGTTTTAGTTTTGGATTGTCTTACATTGTATGTGTGTGTGTTAAGGGATAGGGGGGCTGAAGAAAATAAAAGGGCTGTGATGTGTAATGTTGTTAATCTTGTGCCTTTCTAAAAAAAAAAGAAAAGCCAATAAACCAGAGCGCGTTTTTCTCCCATCCTGGAATTCTGTGTAGACTAGCCTGATCCTCCTCCGCAGCGTAACTACTTTGCATTCACGGATTTATTTTTACATCAGAGACAGCAGAGAGCGCTTCTATGAAGGCTGCTAAATATATAAATATAAATATATATAAATATAACTATTTACCTCATAAAAACAAATAGTGCTTGTGTGAGTGTTGTGAGCTCCTCTCTTTGGCTCCTTCATCACTCAATATTTCCCACACTGGGTGTTAGATACTTAGTTAGATACTCCCCTTTCTATGGAAGTAAAATCACCTTAGATATAATTCTTATTTCAGTGTGACAAAAAAGAGACAGGGAGGAGGGAGGGAGAACCTGTAACGCCACTGATGATGATGATGCACCTTACTGTTGATAGCCCATTGGTGCTAACGACACTGCACTTTGCTATTTTTTATTTATGATGTGGAGATAATCGGGATTGTGTATTGTGGTTGTGCGGGGGGGAAGGGAGGGGTTGGTGGTCTTGTTGTTGTCCGTTGTCTATGGTCTGTTGTCTGTCTATTTGATGAGCTGTATGGTGCAAGATGAATTTCCAAAAGGATCAATAAACGTCTATCTATCTATCTGTATGAGGCAGAGGCAATAATACAGTGCATTGACAATAAAAATTCTTTATTTACATTTCTGAATGTGCATTTGTTAAGCACCACTCAATTAAAATGTGACTGTGAACTAAAATAAAACAGCATATTGTAGATTCTGTATTTATCCCCAAAGCATTTATCAGTAAAACAGTTAAAATGGGGGAAATGACTTGGTAGGGAGCTTGTGAATTTTACCACAGGATCAATTAAGTTTCATCTTTATCCAATTCAATACGTCATAATTTATTTATTCATAATATTTTGTAAAATTAATCTTAATCTGCAAAGTAAGATATTAAATAAATATTTTTTTGTGATCAAATGTTTTTATTCCTATTAAATAAATATTGAAGTAAAATGTACAATCGGCCTACTTGACTCTGAATTATGGTAGTAGAAGTAGCCTATAAAATAGGAGAAAATGAAAATTCTCAATTAAAAGTAGGCCTTACAATTATTGAAGTACGGTATACCTACTTTCCACCACTGATAAAATGTAATGCTAAAATGTATGTGTAGCAAACATAAACTAACTTGACTGTAAGACTCTTCTCCTCTCACCAAAACCTGATAGACTGATTATTTTATTTTGATAATCAACATCAACTAATGCTGCATTTCAGCCAAATGAAAGCCCCTAGAAAAAAAAACACACGAGCCAGCCAGGAGTCGAACCTAGAATCTTCTGATCCGTAGTCAGACGCGTTATCCATTGCGCCACTGGCCCGCTGTGCATGCATACCACTGCTGAAACCAATACATGTGTTTAGGCACATCTTAGCCCATCCCCCACTGCTCAGCACTCTGCTGAAAGCATGCTCTCAGAGGCCAGCTGCAGAACGCAAGCAGGAAGTGAAACAAACCATGAAGCTGGCTTTAGTTTGCACTGCTTTAACCATTCAAATGTTAAAATACCTTGAAAAGCAGCTTCACATTTTCTTTTTAGTGATCTAAAACTCTTAAATGAATGTGGCCCACTGACAAGAAATGCCACTATTTATAACAGAGAAAACAATGTGTTGCTCAAATCCTTTTGCACAAATAACTGATTTCACAAATAAAGTCTAATCAGCAGTTAGATTTGTATTGTTCGTTAGCAAAATGAAAATTAAACATGGGTTTCCACTTTCCCCAATCTGATACTGTATTTAATAAGTGAATGATTTAATGAATAAGAAAGTAGGTCAGTTCTGTTCTTTTGTTCCCTCTGGGACCCGGGAGTCACGGCATTTACAGTAATACACAAATTGGATTTGATGTTTGACCTAAAAGCTGAATGTGCTCAAAACAGGAGGACAAATCCACTATATAAGGATGGACTGACCAAAGTGTATAATCTGGCCTTGATTGTGGCAATCATTTGACCACTGTAACTCCTACAAATAAAATGATTTTGGATAAATCTGGTCATAGACAGTGTCTGCTATACACTCTTAAGAATAGTGATGCAGGTCAATTGAATGGGTTGATGGATGGATACAATGTCAAAACGAGCCAGCTAGGAGTCAAAGCTAGGATCTTCTGATTTATAGGTAGATGCGTTATCCATTGCACTACTAGCCGCTGTGTTGTGCCACCCTCAGAAAACACAGATCAGCAGCCAAAACCCAAACCTGCATACCTGATTACTTCCTCTTGACTTCTGTCTGACCTTCTCATCTCTGCCTCATTATCTGACCACAGGAATGACAATGTCACATGTTTAACAGCCCCTTCAACAGCAGTTAGAAGGGAAGTGAAACATTTTTGATTTATATATCAACATTAACTATAACAAATGGGTAGACAATTCATTAGCAGCTGTTGTCAACTTTAAAAAGTAGGCAATGGCTGTTTTTTTTTTTTAAATGAATTTATGTGTTTTTAACCTTTTTTAGTAACTTCTAATTATTATTTTACCCCATTGAAGACTATCTTACGTTTTGTTATTAATTTGCCTTATACTATTCACAGTTATATTCTACTCATAAGCAGGGTTTTCACAGCGCTTAGGTACATATGACATCATACACTCATTTGCATATTAGTGACGCCATCGAGCAATTATTTGCATAAAGCTTGGTGGTTGTCGGTTGCAGCGAGGAAGAGAGTACTAAAGCAAAACTTGGAGGAGCTGTTTTGTCACTTAAAATGATAATAGCTGGTCCACCTTACGGTCAGCTCACTAACTTAAGGTGAGCCTATGCTGAAGTTGTTTGCTAGCTCTGTGACTAACCCCCTTCACTTTAACCAGCAGGTAGCAAGCAAGACACGGGAACTTGGCTTGGGTCTTCAGGAGTTGTAGCAGATGGTTTCCACATTGTTTTTACGTTCATACGCTTAGGCGGTACGCAAAAATGCTTAGGTGCTGCGCCCAAGCGAATAATTGCAGGGAAAACCCTGCTTTTAAGTATTTTGTGAAATGCTGTACAAATTAGTATTGTCAACATATTGCACTACATTAGAAAGAAACAATAACAAGCAAGTAAAAAGCTTAAATATCAAATTTTGGGGTTTTGCCCCTTGGTTAGATTTTTTAATAAAAGGTACTTTCAAGCCTTTAAATCAAGTTTCATCAACCTTTGAAAACCACTAATTAATCATTTACTAACTAAGTCAGTATGTTGAACTAACTTGACTGTAAGACCAAAGTTTGATAGAGTGGTTATTTTATTTTTGTAATCAACATCAGCTAACACTGCATTTTGGCCAAATCAAAGCCACTAGAAAAAGACACGAGCCAGCCAGGAGTCGAACCTAGAATCTTCTGATCCGTAGTCAGACGCGTTATCCATTGCGCCACTGGCCCGCTGTGCATGCATACCACTGCTGAAACCAATACATGTGTTTAGGCACAGCTTAGCCCATCCCCCACAGTTCAGCACTGCTGAAAGCGTGCTCTCTGAAGCCAGCTGCAGAACGCAAGCAGGTAGTGAAACAAACCATAAAGTTGGATTCTGTTTGCACTGCTTTGACCATTCAAATGTTGAGTACGGAATCTAAGAATCAATTTCTTAAATTGAAGATTTAATAAGGTAGTGTAACAGTAAAACTACTGTGTTGGTTAGACACATCAGACTTCTTTACTGTTGTTGGCAGTATGTGTTAATACTTTTACCAGACTGGTGTTATGACTTCATGTGTTGTGGGCGTATGAATGGTTGGTTGTGTGTCTGGAGCTCTGCGTTGGGCTCACCTGCTTTACAAGCTTTTAAAGTAACTGGGAACCATGATCTAGGCAACCATAAAGGCTGCGTTCTTAGGCGGTCCAGCAAGAATGCAAGTCTTTCCATTAATTTTGAATGGGGCTAGTGCGTGGGAGCTGCAGTGGGGTGCCGGAAAAAAAACACAGCGGCATGCAGCGAAAAGTTGAGACAGATTCATAGATATCCAGCTATCAGACTTCAGCAGTCCGTTTTAAGTCAGGCAGTGTGAGAGTCCCATAACAGTAAACGGGAAACATCACTGCCTCAAGAAAAAACACTTTTAAAACACTATGACGGTAAAAAAAAAACTTAAACTAAACACAAGCACTTAACTGCACAGGAGTCTATGTAACAGCTGTTTTCTGCAACAAACTCCAGGACAAAGTACAGTCCCTCCGTCTCCTTTCTTTCTTTCTTTCTTTCTTTCTCCATGAAATGAAGCTGCCTTCAAGGGCGGTTGGAAATGCTGATATCTATAAACGATCCGACGTAAAACGATAAAGTCTACTTGTGATTTATTGGGGGAAACTCCCACTGCCACACAGCCCTGAGGTTGAATCACCGAACCGACTGATCTGGTCTGTAGGACATGTTCCTCTTCAGACGAAGGGTGAGCAAAACTAGTACCAAGTAAGTTTGTCCATAACGCAGTGCCAATCAGTACTGGAGACAAAGAACAGCTGACAGTCACAGTTTCAGAAACGCTGTGTGCTGATTGCAATTCACTCTGTCTCCTTCAATGGTCAACTCTGAGGTATTGATTGCTGGTCAACTTCAACTATGTCTGTTTTATTAATAAAAACTGACACTGTTCAGCTAGTGATGTTTTCTTATCCCTGGTGTGCCCCACGGCTGTATTACTACAGTGAGACTTACCTCCGACTCTGAGTCATCATGGGACAGAGCTCGTCTGTAGCGCACCTTGCCGTTCCCTCGTGAATCCTCCTCTCTCTCCTCCAGTTTTGCTTTTGTCCTGTGCTTCTTCATTAGGAAATTATCTACCACCCAGAACATGAGGGCCTAAAGGAAACAGAAAATACTGTGGTGAATGATATTTCCCCACTGGAAATTAACAGAAGTGATTTTTATATTTGACACCAAAAAGATATTTTTACATTCATACGCACAAGAAAATGGCCATGTTATGATCTCACTAGACACCTGTAGTATTGGTGTAGCAGGAGTTGTAATATCGGGGTGCAAAGAATAACACACAGTAACAGCAGACTTACGTTGATGAAGAACGGAACGATGAGCATGACAATAGCCAGTTCCAGGTCAGGATTCTCTATGGGGTTGAGGAGAGCCAGCTGTGACACACAAACATATACAACACATACACAAGCACAGACCTAAGCATATACAGTCCAACACAGACAGCACACCTAGCCTTACGACTAGAAAGTTTATAGCTCAGTAGGGGCAAAAATAAAGTAGGATAGTCCACTGGAGCCCACAGCCCAACCTGGAATCTGAAAGAGTATACCTGGTCTGCAAACGGAAAGTAAATTTAAAGGAGTGTTTACCATACTTGATAATTTGCTGAACAAATTTGTAGAAAAGATTGTGAAGGTTTAAAATCACCCCTTTTCTATTTGTTGCAAAATGAGCTGCTTTATTCTGACTGAGATGTTTACCTGTTGCATTTTGACTCTCGCTCAATTAATATTCTGATTACCAGAGTGAAAAAAACAAACAATTCTGCATTAGCATTGTAGGTGCTACATGGGACTGATTATGAAGTTCAAAATAACTACAGTGATATTGCATTTATAGTTATTGGTAAAGTTTCTAGTAGTGTTTCTGCAAACCATTACTAGAAACAGGTTGAGACACTTCAACAGCTGTCCTCTGCACAGCAAAGCCCACACATTCCAGACAGGACCCCCCGCCTGACATCTACAGATGTCCCTGGTGGTCTAGTGGTTAGGATTCGGCGCTCTCACCGCCGCGGCCCGGGTTCGATTCCCGGTCAGGGAACACCTTCTTATGTCATGTCCGTGTCACCTTTCGCATGAGTTATGTGATAAAAATGTAGTTTAGAGTAGGGCTGCACAATAAGAGGAAAATATATGATATCTGATAACGTTGTTGAATATCGCGATAATGATTACTTGCGATAAATAAGATTGAAACATTTTGTTGAATTTAAAACAAATAAAAGGAACTAATTTCCGTTATTTTATGAACAAATTGAACATTGAATTGAACATAAAAGGCACTGTTAAAAAAAGAACGACAGTAACATTTTAAAGTGCAGTTTCTGCTGATAATCTCGTTCAACTAACTAAATTGCACAAAACCAGGATAAGGGATTAAGTCGGGATATTCCAGTTATCCTGGATGAATTTAGCCTGGACTTGGTTGCACAAAAGCAGAGGCACCTAAATTACCAAGGAGATTTATTATGTGCAGCTAGCCTGCTCCTAACCAGGCTAACAGCCAGGATGTATTAATCCTGGAACCTTTTCTGTTCACTCAGCAGTGGTTTTTACCTTATTTTTATTAGCCTGCATTAAAATACAACAAGTGCATATTGCTGTTCAGTTAAGCACTGTTATTATTTAAGGTTGTGACCATTATTTTTATAATTATTCATGTGACAGTTGTTACTGTTATATTGCTGTATGAAAACAGCTGTTCATATAGTTGTTAGAAGTTTGGTGAATATATTACGGCAGATGTTGAGATAATTAGAAAAGGCTGATACAATTGCAAATGTGTTTTAAATGAAGTCAGTGATGAAGGATAATAATTAAAGTGCTATACACGTGTTAGTGGTTCTAACAATGGCATTATTATTTTAGTTGATTTATTTATTTTCGTATTCTTTAACAGAAGATCTCTTCCATGTGCATTTTATTTGCCATTCTTCAATTTGTGTTCTCTCCAGTAAACTGGGACTATAATTTGAATTTACATACGGAAGCCTACGTTCATGAAACAACAAGGAGAGGACACCTCAATGGTTTTTGACTTTATGAATACACTGTGTTACAGTCAGTGTGCATTAAAGGTATCACTTAATTATCTTTATAGTTTCTAGATTTCAGAGTCTAATTTCTTTAGTCTTTTCTATGTCCATTTATAGGCCTACGAGGAAGCAAAGCATATCATATTTAAAGAAGCAAACTCTGCCTCTGTAAAAAAAAAAAAAAAATGAGAAAAAGCATGGCCGACAATAGCGGACCGACCGAATGATATCTAAAAACATACATTTACGAACTACTGCTCTTAAATGAAACCATTCAAGGAGTTAGACTAATTATTTTCACAAACAAACTGTTGTAAACTTTGCCTGAAAAGCGAGCAATGGAAGTTAGGTAATTTATATTTAGCCCATACGAGAGAGAGGCAGCCGTATACTGACGTCCAGGTTCAGGGTTCAAATCTGACCTGTGGTGATTTCTTGCATGTCTTTCCCCTCTCTCTCCCTAGCTGTCCTGTCAAATTAAAGGTGGAAAAGCCACCCCCCCCAAAAAAAAACTGCGTAACATTAGGCTGTATTCTGCTCGCTTTTAAGGCAAAGAGTAAAACTGCTCATATGTGCAAATACTTAGCCTAACTACTTGAATGGTATGATTATGATGGTTTCAATTCAGAGCAGTTGTCAGTAAATGTCAATGTGATATCATGATTTGCGTAAACATACACGCCCACTTTCTTAAGCCAAGTGGCGTGTTATCTGTACGCACTTTGAGCTATCCGGGTGTATGTCTATGTATATTCTCCATTTTAGCATCAGGAAATCTGTGATCGACCTCGCGGTCTGTTAAAGTGCTCATATTATGTTCATTTTCAGGTTCATAAACAGAATACCAGTACCAGAATAGGTTTGCATGTGTGTTGAGCTCTCTGTTTTAGCTACTGAGTGAGGCATGACACTTCTGTTCCATCTTTGTTACATGTGCAGTAGCGAGGTAAGGACTACTAGCCATTAAGAAGCAGAGTATGAGGGCGTGCCACGCTAGCAGCTAGGCGAGCATCAAAACATGTGTTACAAAGTGACGTTTGTCTCTGAAGTAAAGGCTGGACTACAATAGAGCTGTTTGGAGCAGTTTGTGAACAGTGTTTTTTGTTGGAGATGCTAAGTCCATTTGGGGTGTGGAGAGAGAAACGCGAGACGAGAAAAAGGCGTTCAGGTAGTCTGTTGTTACTGGGTAGGCTACAGATATTATAGGCTCCTGTTATCTCAAATATTTTCAATGTAATGGCTCGATATTTAAATAATTTCTGTAGTCTACTCCGTAACAACAGACTACCTGAACGCCTTTATCTCATCTTGTGTTTCACTCTCCACACCGCTGTCTTCAGACAAAAAGTCACATCATGCATGGGGAAATGCCCATGTTGGAAAAAAAAACAGTAGTTACCCTTTAACACACACACAAAGCATTTATAATGACGTTACAGTATTTATTTAATCCTACGAAAGGACAAGAAATAATTTAAGACCCTTGTAAACAAAATTGAATACTTTGTGAATGAAATGTAAGACTTTTAAAGGCCTTATTTTTAGAATATTGAATTTAAGACTGTACATAATGTCAATTCAGATGCAACAAGTTTTGCTAAATACATCAGTGTTTTAATTATTAGTCGTTGTGGACCTTAGGACTCTAAATCAATGAGCATGCTCTACAGTATTTAGAGAAGCACTCCTGCCGTTTTCTTTGACTAAACCTACCAAAAAACTCTGCATCTTAAGCAGTCTAATACAAACCCAGCCAATTATTTTCAAATTAAGCTAACAACACAAGAGACGTGAGCTGACTGAGCGGCACAGTGAGTGAGAGGCAGGGCTGCTCCATTTAACTCATATGTATAGTTTGTGTGTTGTCGTGGTATGAAAGACAAAGGTTATTTTTCCTTGACTAATCCACCAGATGGGGTCAAAATCCGGTTAATAATGGCTCTGGAAAGTGTTGCAACACATATTGAGAATTTGTCTTGAATTGAAACTGCTGACGGCGACAACATCATATCTGTTTCCAGCAAAACAGACTTTTTAGAAATGTCTCGTGATATATTGTCGCCAAAAGTGTATTATTCAACTTTTGTTTTTGTTAAAAAAGGAATAGGAAATCGCAATACTCAATACTATCGAATCGCAATAAATGAAAATCGTAATACAAATAGAATCGCCCCCCCATGTATCGTGAAAGAATCGAATCGGGACAAAAGCACATTGTCCCAGCCCTATCAATTCAGTTCAACTTTTTTTCTGACCTTCTTCCACTGGGGGATGAGGAGGACCAGCATGATAAGGACTTTCTCAAACATCATGATGAGGATGTAGAGGATACACTGGCCCAACCACGCTGTGCACTGCACTGGCTCACCTACACACACACACACACACACACACACACACACACACACACAAAATTATTACATTTCACTGCTTCAGTGATACACAAACTGTTTCAGGGACAAAAGAAGGCACGGACAATGTAAGAAATGACATTGCAGCACTGCAGTACTGAGGGCAGCTACTGCCCTCCTTTGGGCATAACTGGCATTTTAGGATTGTACTGGTGCTCCCACTTTACTACTCACACACGGTGCTCACCATATTCTCCAAAACGCAGAGAGTCCCACTGCCTCCACTCTACAATAGCACTGACAGCTCTCACCCCAGCATAGATCAGCAACATGCCCAGAGAAGCATCCAACAGGAAGTTGATGAGATATCTGGGAGAGACAGAAAAATGAATGTAATTTGAATCTGCAATTTGCTTTCCTACTGTACAGCATAGTGATTTTCTGGTTAGAATTCAACACTTGATGTCTACTTATGGTGGTGTGGTGATGGTGCAGTGGATATGACCCATGGCTTTGGTGTGGGAGATCTGGGTTCAATTGCAACATTGGTTGATGTATACACAATGTGTCCCTGAGCAAGACACTTAACCCTTAGTTGCTCCAGAGGTGTGCAACCTCTGATATATAGCAATTGTAAGTCGTTTTGGATAAAAGTGTCAGCTAAATGTAATGCAACTTATACAAATATCATTTATTTTAACAGTTTCTTGGAAATATATCTGTAACATGCAGAATGAGGGAGATCTGAGGAGAACAGTCAAATACAGGATTGACTCACAGTGAACAAGGATCCTCCTCTGTGAGGTCAGACAAGTAGACATTAGCAAAGTGGATAAACAGCATCCCAATGGCCTGTTTTGAGGTGTCCAGAAACCTGCACAGAGACAGGACATTCGATATGTTTCTGAGGCACTCCAGCAGGTATTCATTTAATACCTATGCAGAGAAATGAATTTAAGCTGGCTCAGCTGCCATACCAGATCCTCCAGGGTCTCCTCTCATGTTTTGGCTCCCTGAAGCGTTTTACTGTGGAGGAAAGAGCGCACAACAAAGATAGTGGGATTTTAATACAGATCACTCTTACAAACAAAGAGGAACACAGAATCAATCAACCAGAATCTATATTCTTGTCATTAAACTGAGTTACAGCCCTCCTGTAAGATGGCAAGGTTCCAATGAGGATTTTGTTGGTTTTATAGAAGTTTATCTGTTTAGTTCAACTGAAAAGTTTGCCTTGTACTGACAAATTTATGATTAGGAAATGAGGGCTGACATCCACTTTTGTGCAGTTAAACCAACTTACGAGTAGGCTCACAAGCGAGACATCAGTTTCTCATCGTGCCTACAGGAAACTGTATGGAAACTATTTGAGTTAAGGTGTGACAAACTGAACAATGGCTAAATCTAGGCTACAGTATATGGAGGAACTGAGAAAGGGCAATATGTTGTTGGTCACAGAGGAGGCAGAACTAGCAGCCCAGACCAGAACCTAAAACATGACATACTAATGACGTGCAGCAGCTGGTAAATGATTTATCGGATACCCTTATTGTCAGGTCACTGTGAAGTTAACAGGAAACAGAAAAATCCTTCTTTCACAGATGGCCAAAAAGGAGAAGTGGATCAGACTCCAAATACTTCAGTGTTTAGTAATTGAAAATAACCCTTTGACAAAATGTGGCAAACATTTTTGTCTTAACTTTAAAATATAATATACTAAATGTGTATATATATATATATATATATATATATATATATATATATATATATATATGTGTGTGTGAGAACACATCAAACAATGTCACCTCTCAAAACTTGCACTAAATACTGTGTTGCCCAGTGCCAAACCATTTAGTTAGGGCTTTTTGTGTTTTCATGCTGGCAAGCTATACTGCGAGCTGTGACCTCAGTTTCTGTTCTGAGCACAAGCATGACTTCAGACTAAACACACCCTGTATGCAGCTGGGTGTGATGTGAACACAGGCAAAGGCCTCAGCCTACTCCTCCTGCTCAGAGAGCTGCCACAAGGAAAAAAAAGGTCTGAAATGCTGAACATTCCTCATGGCTGTGACACACACAAACTGAGGCTGCTCTCATTAGGTCACACAGCTGTCGGTGCTGTGCCAGACACTGACTGAACGGAACCATGGCTAAAGCCCAAGTGTGTTTTTTCTTTGTACGCAAATGTTTCCCTATCTATTTAAATAGAAAATAGATCGACAGATAAATAAATGATGGCTTTTACGGTGAAGCAGCTGCAGGGTATATTGTCAGTCACTTGAGGGTAGTGTACTTTAACTTTGCAAAAGTTATTCTACATCTACAATGGGATGGTTTTTTTTGTCTGCAAATCAGTATTACACAAATGAATTGGACCTGCAGGCAGGCACCTATTTATCACAGTTTGAGTGAACCTCCAACACATAATCAAGATAAATAAGGTAAGGTTTCTCCTGCAATTGCTCCCTTAACTTAATTATGTTTTTGACTGCCAACTCTGACTGCCACCAGCAAAACAAAATCCCAATGATGAAAACCATAGCAGTTTCCTGTTTGGAATTATTGTGTAGCAGTTACGGGTGCAAGATATATCGACTCAATATCGTTATCGAAATATATCAAAAAGTGTCGCAATAAGTATTAGAGATGTTCCGATACCGATACTGCCTAAAACGCTGGTATCGGTAAGTACTGGAGTTTATGCACCGATCCAATACCACGTAATAAAGCCCTAAAGAAAATCTACGTTAAAGTAGTTTATTTATTTTCTTTTTCCGTTATAACTGACTGTCAAACTGGAGAATAAAAGAAAGTTCTGTGGCGTTCATTGTTTGCATTTGTTCATGTTTCACAAAGAGTTTAACCTGAGCCAGACTGACAACAAAGATAGAAACCATATCACATCTATACGGGGATAGTAGTATACAGTTGTTAAAACATAATAAAATATATGACACACTGGTATCGGATCGGTACTCGGTATCAGCCGATACGCAAGTTCAGGTATCAGAATCGGTATCGGGAAGCAAAAAATGGTATCGGGCCATCTCTAATAAGTATGCAATATTTTGTTTATCTTGTGGAGCGCTGGTCCCGCTGGTACCGTCCGTTGGCTGTGTGGCTTAGTTGTGTTCGATTTAGAGCCCGCTTTAAACGCTATAATGATCATGTTTCATTGGCCAGTTACTGTGCCACTTGCACACATTAGCGCACTTCAGCGCAAGGGCCTACTACGTGACAAACTCTATGAAGCGTACCACGTGTGTGCATTATTTTGACAGACTGACAGTGTAAGTGAAGAAATAGAGACAACAAAACGGAACGAATCAGAGAAGCGAAAGAAAAGTTGTGTCCTGTTCTCTTTATTTATTTATTTGATACTGTACAACCAGTAAAACATGTCCTGTTAGACATGGTCGTTATTTATTTATTCATGTTGTACCGGTCCAATATGACCGTCAGTTGAAATAAACCTTGCGTTGTAAGAATACTTGTTTAATTTGTTATTAATCTATTTTGATGCGTTTTCCCGTAAATTTTGTAATTTCACATAGGTTTAAAAATATCGAAATGAATATCAATATCGCAATATTCATAATCAATATCGCATTTTGTCAATATCGTGCAACCCCAGTAGCAGTAAAGGTCAAACATGTGCCAGGAAGTGTAGAGAGCAAGCTGCTTTTATTACAACCACGGCCATAGCTTCAACAAGAGAAGAAGTCGTAGGGTTACACTTTGAAACCCCTGCATTTAGCTTTCAAAAAAGAGACAGAAAGCATGTCTATCTTACTGTTGTTTGCCTTTTCCTGTTATAGACTCGGGCATGAGCCTCCCAGCTGAGGTCAATATCGCATTTGATTACCCGAGTGATGCTATTGGATAATTGCCCCATCACATCAGCAGCTGGTGTCAGATATCTGACACACAGCAGAACACTAACAATACTCACACATCAGCGTGCTGAAAGCCACTACAGCCAGAAGTCCTTGCAGGAAAATCCCAAACGAGTCCATCAAGGCGCCATTCTCGCACCCCCGGTTATCAGTACCTGGCGTCGGGCTGGCCGACGTGTTGGTAAAGGACACAGCAGGCAGTCCTGCCATTCCTGGACCTGACAGTGACACGTCTCCGACCTGAGACAACATGTTAATACCACTAACGGCAGCCATGGACCAAAAGAGCTGGACGAGACAATAAAGCCGAGATCAAACCTTCTCGCTAACGAACTCCGTGTGCTTCCCAGTCGTCTCCAGCAATTGTTGGTCAGCTAATCGATAGGTTAAGCTGGGCAGTCTTCGGTGAAAGATGGTGGCATCCTCTCCTTTCCAAGCGCCCACTCATTCTCCTGCTTCAGACAATCATGCAGTCATTGCTGTTTTGTCATAAGAGAAGTAAAGTCGTCGCTCCAAAAGGTTACTATAAGTTGCAATGACTTCCAACTGTAACTGACTTGTCTACACACTGCAACACTAAAAAGCAATACCGTTAGCTAGTTTTAAAAGGTCCGTGCAACAGTAAAAACGACTCCTGGCTCGACCTGGAATCTGCGAGCTAACATTAGTATCAGACACGACCGCTACACCTGTCGTGTAGCCAATGAAACAGACAAAGCCAGTGTCTTATTTGGAATATGTTGTACAGTGCAGGTCAACCAGGTGTGACATTTTGCCGATAGCCAAGCGTCCATAGTAAAATAGGAGATGCTATCATAACCTAGCTAACGTTAGCTAGCTAGCCCCCAAGCTAACTACTCATTTCCATTAAGGTAACGCCAGGCTAGCAAACTTATATTTTCTCTTAGACGTTGAAAACAGCAGGTACACCGGTTCCTCGTGACTTTCACGCATGCATTAAATCTCGTATGTATAAGTTAAAAAATATGAATAATTGCACGTCACGGCTCGCGTACATACATCCAGCTGCTTCCCTGCCTGGCAGTGCCCATTCGATCATGTTGACAGACGTAATGCTACGTGACGTGCGTAGCCGCGAACGAACTGCATGCTGGAAAATGTATGACAAAAACCAGGAGCCGTCGTTGTTCATCGTTTTAATTGCAGTCTTCTCTTTAAATAGCAGTTACAATCTTCAAATGTGAATAAAAAGCTGCTCCATTGATTTGAGTACAGCTGAAACTACAAGCAAATAGGTCAACCAAGAACCTACGGAGGTTTTTCTCACACAAAAAGAAAGCACATTACAGTTAATCACACTATAAGAACTGGTAAAAGGAGGAAAAACGATTTACAAAAGCATTTTGAGAATATCTAAACTGCCCATGTATTATTAAGGTAACGGTTAATGACTATTCAATGATATGAAATGGCTCAAATAATCAACTTTGTTTTAACCATACACCCCATATGAGAAAATGTAGGCGTATTCTGTGCAAATACACTGTATATTTAGGGGGATTTATACATTGCTTACACAAAAAGTTAATTGCTCAATATGTTTTTCTTTCTAATCACCCTGTTGCACTAGAATATATTATATACACTATATAAAAACATGCAGGGTCATATTTGCATACCACCATACAGTACATGGTTTTGCTTGTGCTTGCATTAGAGTCCTTACAATGTAAACGGCTCTTACATACTGTAGAAGCTTGAACCAAAAAGCAATTTGATCTCTTGAGATGAAAGTCCCCTTTACATTTGTTGTTGAGCAGATTGTATCTTAACTCAGCTGGATAACATTTGCAAATGGTATTAGTACAGTATACACACATGTCCGGTGTTCACATTAAAATCGAATTCCTTACCTTGCAACAGCACACTATGACTGTTCTTTTGAATCTATCAGTATATCCAGTTTAATATTACCTCTGGCTTTCAAAAAACTTGCAAACAGTGTTCACTGGATGCAACTTGTAGTTTTATCTGTATGCTAACAGTTATTTTATCTATAAGTGAGTCTCTTAAGAACTAGAAAGCATAACACGAAGACTCCAAGTTGCAGCTTGAGGCTATTGCAGTGAAATGGATTTTGTGTCTTGTTTTTAAATGCTTGAATGTAAGTGGGCTGAGATAGAGATAGAGATAGAGATATATATATATATATATATATATATATATATACACACTGCATTTAGTCTTATTTGGACCAACATTTTTTAACATCTTTTCGAAATTAGACTTCAGTGTGAAATCACCAGATTTGAGGCAAGACCACCTGATTTCTGACTCCAGCAGTTAATAGCAAATGTTGACGAGCAGATACCAAATATTCTAGTGCTGAGTATGACAAGTAAAAGCTGTGATTCAGTGGTATTCCCTTTAAGAGACAGCAGGGGAGGCTGGAAATCATGAATGAAAACAACAGACCAATGGAGTTGTGGCACTGGCACTCGGTCATCCTCATAAAGAAAGAGGAAATAAAAGAAGAATCTGAGACATTCTGAAGACACATAAGTTAAGAAGTGTGTGTGTGTGTGTGTGTTTGTGTCTTTCCTAAAGAGCACATGTTTATTCTTATGCAGCGCTTCTTTGTTCACATGATTCATGTCCACGGTTTTGTCTAACACAATGTGGTATATGCCGGATTCTAAAGGATGTCCAGTGCTGGAAAAGTCAAAATGGGGAAATAGAGTGTTTTTCACAGAATTAATACACAGAACAGTATGTAGTCGTGTCCATGTTCATTCCCCGTCAGCTATGTAGCAAACTGCTGATAAAATGCCAGCTTGACCCTCTCAATGTGGTGACACAGCTTGATGGCCGGTCCCAGCTTCAGGTCCATGCACTCCTGCACTGTTGGGAGGTTCAGCAGCAGCAGTGCCTGTCCGTCAATCTCCTATAAAAACATAAATTCATATCAGTTGCATTTTCTAAAATTAGTTTTGGCTTAAATGTCCCATGGCATGAAAATGTCACTATGAGTTTTTTTTAACATTAATATGCGTTCCCCCAGAAATGGTGATAGGTGTAAACCGAGCCCTGGGTATCCTGCTCTGCCTTTGAGAAAATGAAAGCTCAGATGGGCCGATCTGGAATCTTCTCCTTATGAGGTCATAAGGAGCAAGGTTACCTCCCCTTTCTCTGCTTTGCCCACCCAGAGAATTTAGCCCACCCATGAGAGAGAGAGAGACATCATGGCTTTCAAACGAGCAAAGTGGCAGTTGGTCAAGGACACAACCCCCTCTCTCCACATTGCCCCCCACCCCCCCCCCCCTCTCCTCCTCAATAGCTACAGACACAGAAATGGCACATCCTAAGGAAAGATCATTATGTGACTGGCTCTAGTGGCTGTAATTCTGCACAAAGGCTGAATTTCGGGAAAGAGACTTCAGATACAGTATTAGGGGACCACTAAGGTCTATATAAAAGAGACTTCAGATACAGTATTAGGGGACCACTAAGGTCTATATAAAAGCATCCAAAGAGCACCATGTCATGGGACCTTTAACTATCTAGGGCTGGTAAAGTGATGTTTTTTATTTGTGACCATGGATACAATACAAGCGTATAACGCACTTATTGCAAAAGAGTGGAGTGAGCTCTCATCCTGAGTGGCCATTAAGTCTTTCTGTAGTATTTCTTACCTGATCCAAGAAAATCCGTGCAAGAGGTGCACAGTCAGTGGTCTTGATGAAGCGAACCACATCAGTAACGCTCCACTCTAGCGGACTGGTGTCCAAACACAACTTCGGAGGAGGCTCAACCTTTGACGTCTATAAACACACAGATAGGGTGAGTCAGACAGAGACTCTAAGAGAACTCCCAGTGGAGGAAGAAAGGCTCACAGCTCATGCTGAGGAGAAGGGTATCAGACCCAAACATTTCATAAAAGAAACACTGGCTGTTTCAGTTTTGTTGATTTCCTTTAAGCTGTTTAGAGCTCAGGTCCAGTCCAAATTCAGGTCCTGGTGAAAACATCATTCAAAACTTTATTGATATGGATTAGTTTGGCAGAAAAAGGCAGTTGGATTTGCTGGAAGGGGCAGAGAGGTGGGATTGTGCATTAAATCTTTAATTTTATACTAGCAGGAAGTTTTATTTTACGCTTAGGGGTACAATAGAGTATTACTTAAAGACACACTAACTGGAAAGTAAACTATGATAAAGAAATACGAGAAAATAAATATATTAAAAAAAATATTTCAGTATTTATTGCTACCTAGCCCTTTTAAAACTCTTCATGACTTTCATTACCTTTGGTGAAGGAGGTCGGTTCTCATCATCAGAGAATGAGGGGGAGTGGGGTCTCCGGCGCCGGCGTGTGGGCCTAGGTGTCGCTGGTGGGGAGGGGGACGGCGTGGTGGGCTGAGACTTCCCAATCGATTGTTCAGAATCATCCTGGAGATCGTCCTGCAGCTCAGACCCAGAGTCACTCAGGGAGTCATCTTCATCCAGATCTTCTTCCTCTCCGCTGCCCTGTGAGCCAAAGACAAGGACAACAAACAGTCCATTAGCACACACTCTAATGTGAGGAAGAATCAAAGTTAGTGTTGGTTTAACAATGATGCAACGTATGCATCCTTTAATATATTGCTTAATGGAGAAAATATGAGTGTGTTACCTGTGGAGACCCAGCAGGGGTGTTGTCCACTGAGGCTGAGGAGCGTCTCTTCTTATGTACAAACAGCTGTTTCCTTCTCTTCCTCCTCCTCCCTCTTCTCTTCACTCCACCTTCCAGGTTGGAGTGGCCCCCAGGTGGACGGCCAACACGTTTACTCTTCTTCTTTCCATAGTAATATGCTGGTGACAAGACAACAGGCGTATTTGTGAAATGTTGCATTTGACATGTCAGAAAGATTTTAATACGCCACTGATATAGATGGAAATATATCAATCAAACTAATACTTTTGGTTGTACATTTGTATGTATTCTCTAAATGTAAAGGATTGATAAATAGGCTGTAAAAGCATATCTATGGATGATATGGGCTAAGTAACTGTAATCATTTGTCTGTTGCTATCAAATTGCATCCGTTTCTTAACCCCAACACTGCAGTGCAGCAGCAAGTAAACCTATCAACAAATCTGGGACCTTGAGCTGTCAAAATAGTTCAGCAGAAGATGAAAGAGGCCAATTCCGACACATATTTTCAGCATACCATACATTCATTAGCTGTGGATAATTATTGCAATTTCTGAATAATTTTTTCTAATTATATCCTATGCTTCACAGAATGTCTGTATTTATTAAGGGAGCATTTATGTACACGATCACTATTATGTACACGATCACTATTCATTAGAAAAGCACAAATGAAAAAAAACTAAAGGTTTCTGGAAAAGGAGAAATGAATGAGCTTTGTGTTACAATAAAAAAAGGATTGTATAAGGTTTAGAATCAAGGTCACAACTGACAAGCAAGTATAGAGGTTTCTAATTAGAGGTTGTGTTCATCATCTGCTTTGATAAGAAAGCAGCCAGCCCAGATCATCGGATTAATCATTTGAAGTCTCTTCTAGTTCTGTAAACCACCTACTGTATTTGGTCTTTGTGAGGACGGAGCAGTTCTCCGAGCAGCGCTCCAGAACCATGCAAGGTCCAAACAGGTTCGGGCAGCACTCTAGCTTGATGCAGGTCTTCCTGCAGAAGTCTGCCACACGGTCTGCAGTGCGGACTATTTCCACAGTGGCCCGGTAACTCTTTCCCTTGTATCTGATATCAAAAGAAAAGCAAGCTTAATAAATAGTGATACATCTTTCTTATTTCCACACAGTATTAGGTTGGAAAAGAAAAAAAAAAAGATATAGAAAACAATAGATTCTTTGCACTTACTTAAGCTCCTATTATGTTCATGTTTGATCTAACAAGGTTGCTACGGCCTGCAAGTTCTCTTAAAAGTAACTCAGATGCTGTCGGCTAAATCATTGCTTTAATGAAGTATCAGGAGCTTGTGCTTGTTCTGGCGTGCAGTTTTTTTATTTCCATTTGTGCATTTAAGTACGTGTTTAATCCAGCATGTGTCCTAAAATAGGCCGTCTGTGAACACTCCTACTGTACTATTCCTGCAGGTTTTCTACAGGGCAGAGTATTTTGAGCTGAGGATTAAATGGTGCGTCCCCTTACTTGGCTTTAAGCGTCTCTCCATGGCCTTGCCAGCGGCTCTCCTGGTCCAGCTGCAGCTCTCTCAGCACACGACTGGGCTTGTATGCCGAGTTTATCAGCAAAGTCAATACCTGGATACAAGAAAAAAGAATAAGAAAGAAGAAGAAAAGAAACAAGAATCGCTAAACACTGGTTATCTGCAGGTAGGAGGGTTATGTCTTTTATTCTTTAATGGGTGCTATGATTAGCATTTCAAAATCAAACAATTACAATATTAATTTTGAGACTTTCATTACCATTACCGTGTGATTTTCAATGCAACTGAAACTAAATCTATCTGTGATTCTCGCAATATCACATGGTAGAATGAAAGAAAATTAATTTACTGAGAAGGGGGGGAGGAGCACAAGTAGAAACTTCCTCTTTCTGTCAAATGGCAGTAGGCTTTCTGGGAAATGTGCTTTCAACACCATGGTGTGAGATGGAGGATATCAGTCGTCTCCAACATGATTTCATTTGTTTCGAGTAAAACATTACTCGAAATGGAATATTAAATGTCTGTACACAAATAATAGTGGCAGATCCAGCAAAGGAAATTGCCATCCAATGGAGTCACGCCGCCAGCGTAGCTATAAAAAAGCTGAATACATCACAATCAACCTCTAAATATTATACAAGGATTAAGGAATGACACCCGTTTTTTGGGTTATTCTTACAGTAAACAGCTGGACTAGCCTCTCTCACCTCTTTGAGCACAAGGACACAGTTTCCAGGGCCAATGAACTGAGGAAGCTCTGCAATGCGTCCCTTGTTAAGGTAAGGCCCAGAGAAACAGCGGTGGTTGAAGTAGATCTTGGGACAGCAGTATTTCCCATTCCCCTGCCCTGCACGTGGACACAACATGATATACAAATGATGAAACAACCACAGGCAGTCAGTAGACGGGACACATCACAGTTTGGAATCCTTCAATGGGACCTGAGACATACCACTCACCTGTCTCTGACTGGTTGGCCATCTGCTGCTTGACAGCGTCAGGTGACGATGACTTAGGTGGAATTCGGCTGTAAAGTGATTATTTTGAGTCAGAAGTTGAAAGGCCATGGTACTCGATCCATTCAATTTAATTCAATTAAATTTTATTCATAGTGTTAATTCATAACATGAGTTATCTCAGGACACTTTACAGATATAGAAAGTCACCCTATCCAAAAAGTATTAAAAACACTGCTATTCAGTTGTGCTACGTTTGTGCTTTAAAAAAATATTGTGCTGTTAAGGGTTTTAAGTACAGTAATTCAACTTTACATTTTCTGGCCAGTGACATCACCCAGCCCCCCGTCACCCAGCCCCCCATTAATGTCCAAATCTCCCCAAAATGGTCTCAATCGTTTGTGCTGATTTGTGCCATTAAAAGAAACATTTGTGCTACTTTGGTTTTTACATTATCAGACTTTATTTGTTACACAGCTACTATTTGTGCTGCAAAGGCTTCTGACACCAGCCATCACTCCCATGAACGGGACATTCTAAAACGCTTAATGTGAAAAAGCTTCGATTGATCGTTGTTTAGGTACATTAAACCACGTAAGCTTTTTCACGTTAAGCTTTTTCCTTACAATAGCTGTAATGTAGCAGAAACACTTAATGTCAGATAACGCCCATAATAATTGGACTTTGGGTTCAATCTTTTGACAGTTTTCAGTGGTTATGAGGAGCAATATGAGAGAGAAATTTCGTGATGATTGATTGTTGTTTAGGTACATTAAACAATATTCAGCTTTTTCATGTTAGGACTTAAGTAAAGCCCATGATAACCGTAGAGAGTCAACCCACAGCCGCTCGGCTGCCCTGCTGAAAATGTGAAGCAGAAACGCTTAATGTCAGATAATGTCCATAATAATTGGACTTTGGGTTCGATTTTTTGACAGTTTTCAGTGGTTATGATGAGCAATATGAGAGAGAAATTTGGTAATCATTGATCATTGTTTAGGTATATTAAACCACGTTAAGCTTTTTCCTCGCCATAGGCGCCAATGAAGAAGAAAACATTAACGTGAGATAACTTCTAATCCAACTAATCGTTGGATTTTGCTTTAGTTTTTTGACAGGCTTAAGTGTACATGACAATATATGGTGTAGAAATATATTGGGTTTAGAATAAGAATGTCCTGTAGCCTGTGATGGCCTCGCTGTCTCCTCCGGTCTGGCATGTGTAAGATAAGACGGGTTCAAATTTAGTGGAGCAAAAGTGCTCCTCATTTGTTTAATAAACAATTGGAACAGAATGCACCTAATAAAATCTCTTAAAGGAACAAACAATCTCTAGCGCGCAACTTCTCTATCTTCTCGGAGACAGAAAGTCTGAGTGATATCCAACCAATTGGCGGCCCACACGCAATGGCGGAAGGAGGAACCTGAAGATGAATAAAAGAATAGGGAAAAGGAAGGTCCGGGGTCAGACCCGGAAAGACTTTGTTGGTGGTTAGGAAGAGAAAGTCTTGAAGGAGCGGCTGATCCATATGCATATGAAAGATATGTTTGCAATATAATTTTACTAAAGATTGTTATGGTTTAACTGAACGAATCCTGAAGATTCATTTCTTGGTCTGCCTTTCAACGAACACGATAAGTAAAGGGGAAACTTTGAGAAGTGACCGGTGGTTCTTAAAAGACTCTGGCTTTTTGAGCCAGAGTAGAATCGGTCGCATTTTTTTCCTACAATGGCCATGAGAAATTTGTAGATGATTGATTGTTGTTTAGGTACATTAAACCATGTTAAGCTTTTTCACATTAAGCGTTTTAGAATGTACCGTAAAAACGTGGCTCAAATGTTTCTTTTAATGGCACAAATCAGCACAAACGTAGCACAAACGATTGAGACCATTTTGGGGAAATTTGGACATTAATGGGGGGCTGGGTGACGTCACTGACCAGAAAATGTAAAGTTTAATTATTTAAAACCCTTAACAGCACAAACGAATAGCAGTGTTTTTAATAATTTTTGGATGACATGGGGGGCTAGCTTCACGCAGGTGAGTAAGTCTAGACCATACTCTATTATTTACAACGACCCAAAAAAACAATAAACCAGTCAACACCACTACCCTTCCTCTTTTACTCACTGTTTCTCAGGCTGTACCACAGCAATCTTCCTCTCCTTTTCAACTGAAAAACAAGGACAGGCTAATGTATTCTCAGTCACACTATAACATTATACCACTTATTTGGAGGTCAGGTTAAAAAACTGATAGCATTATGTTTGTAACAGCATTGGTAACAGTCTCGTTACGGCAGATGTGTGAAGATCATGAGAGTCCACTATGATGATTACTATGATGTTGTATACCTGAGGGTTTGATGGGGTAGACGAGTGGATAGCCGTTTGTCTCACACCAGCTGACAGGGAAGATGTCGAGGGAGTCCACATGAACTATCAGCTCTGGCATGGGCTGCTTGAGTCCTGTACAAACATACACACACAGCTGTCAGACAATCACTGACAGTGAACAGCAATAAAGATATCACAGACTACATCTTACCCTGGCGTGGATGCCAAATTCAGCTAGAGCCACTGGAAATGACAAACTTTACTTGTACTTACACCTCCATATTATGTTGTGTTTTCAAAAGAAATGTAACTTGATTTGAGCTATAATATATACATTTATAATCAAACAAATGTCACACAATAGTAAAACTTACTTTTAGGTTCTCCATCTACTTGTTTGCATGAATGCAAGTATACGTACACACATATTACATATCATATCACATATCTTTTCATGGTGCAAAGACAACACACACTCATTTTATAATAAAAGAAAGTTGTATCTGCAGTGTATCAACATACATAATATTGAGAAGTTGTGTCTGAAGTGCGGAACACCAACTTCTGCTTCTCTAGGAGATTGTATAATCTCAGATGCTGTGATCTAGTGTATGAATTGGTGTAAAATACTACAATATATGTCTCTCACATTACTGCGTTCTCCATGCAAAATGCATAGGTAGCTACTCAACTAGGGAGCCAGGAATTCTGATTAGATCCACATAGGTTAATGCTCTACATGATATGTAGCTGTGGGACTGCACAAAAATTAAACATGTTAAAGTGGCCATATTATGCTCATTTTCAGGGTCATAATTGTATTTTGAGGTTGTACCAGAATAGGTTTACATGGTTTAATTTTCAAAAAACACCGTATTTTTGTTGTACTGCACATTGCTGCAGATCCTCTTTTCACCCTGTGTTCAGGTCTCTGTTTTAGCTACAGAGTGAGGCATCACACTTCTATCCCATCTTTGTTGGGAGGCGCACAGGTAAGGATCACATCATTTAGCTGTTTGTTTCTACAACTTCAGTTAGCACAAGGCAGGATTAGCTGGGAGACTTCTTCTAAACGAGGGCGCACTTCCAACTTTCCGTGGAATACCTGCAGAACAGGGACATGTAAGTAGTTCTTTTGTAGATTATGGTGAACTAGTGTGTGCTGTAGCAGTGTTTTGCCATTCAGAACGAGCTAGCATGCTAGCGCTAGCGTGCTACGGTTAGTCACCTCGTTTCGGGTAGTGATGTAGAAAGCCATGCAGATTTTGAACAGCTCACCCGGAGACTGAAGACAGGACACATTCAGAAACCATATCTCACTCAAAACAGCATGTTTGTATGAGTGTGGAAGCACCCGAGACACAAAATAACACCCCAAATCCCAGATTCATAATATGGGCACTTTAATGTTCTACTTTCATCCTTACACATTCTTTCAGTACCCCGTCTCACCTTCCAGGCTGAGCCAAATGTATTGCCCTTTGACCCTGGTGACAGTTGCCACATGAATGTTCTCAGGTGACAGCAGGTTAACAGCCTCCAGTTTCATGGCCTCTTTGAAGCTGTGGTCACACTGCTCCTGGCAGGTAAACAGAGAGGGGAAAAAAGTATTTGAGAGGGTTATGCTAGGCTAGACTATTATGCTGTCTGTCAAATCGGTAAAATCTAATATCCTACATTCTGTTATATTCTGACTGCGTGGGAAAGTAAAATATAAAATCTATTTCCTCCAAAGTACAATAGTTACAGGGTTGCAAAAGGAACTGACGATACTTTCACTTGTCTACTGTAAAGTACTGTAGCATTGATTTGAGCAGTGTTCAACCTCCGTTCCCTAAGAGACTCTTTCTTCACCAAACCCATCCAGGTGACAAGCAGTTTACACAAGAAATGGGCACGAGATACAGTAGGTATCACACTTTACAGGCTGCCAATAGTACAATGCTTTCAGAGGAATACTGTCAGTTTCAGTCTTTTTTTTTTTAACCACATACAAAACGGAACTAAAGAGCTTATTTTGTTTCAATCAAAAAAAGATCTCTTCAATAGCCTGAATTGCTGCTTGAATAGTACAACCCAACTAATAAGAAGGAGGATTTAGCTCTAACAGCTTGCTAGTGGTGATTTAAACTGTAATCATTCATGCAGGCGCACTGCATGATAGCACAGATGTCACATGACGCCTTCATATCACAGCAATATAGTAATAGTAACCTACAATTCCCCATTTAAAAAGGTCATTTGGACAATGACCAATGGGAGGACAAAATGCGCTAGGAGCCGATTAATAGCTCATCTCAGACTCTTTCACTGAACGACCAATGTTACAAGTCGGACCAGCATCTGGTGGTGGGTTTGTACACGAGTCGTTGGACATGACGCAGCCTTTTACACTGAAGCCTGACCAGTGTGATTTTGGTGTAAAAAGGGGTAAAAACGGAGGTTGACTTACAGTTGGGAAGCAATGTTGAGGAGCTGCCTCAGCCTCGCACTGTTTCAGGTAATCCGCCCAGTCAAAGTCTGGACCCTGGTATCCTGTACATGATAAAATGAAGAAAGCAGGGAGAAAGAATGGACAGAAAGAAAGAAGCAAGGGCAGATAAAGGAAACAAATAAAGAAATGGAGAGAGAAAGAAAGCATGAGTGATCGAATCAATGCCATTCCTAATTGTCTGATATTACCAATAACCAATTAAGTGAGTGGTTATAAAAAAGGAACAACATTTGACAGCACAGACCTGGTGGGGGGCTGAGAGAGATTCCGTTTTTGAGGCTCCACTGAGTAGGGAAGATTCCTGGACTGTCTCTGTGACACAGAAAGGACCTCCCAGCACCCTCCTCAATACCACAAAGGTCGTCCATCTTCACAAGGAAGTACTGCTCGTTGAACACCTGAAAAGAAGAGGAGGTCATTTTAGGACACTTCCAAACATTTTTCATTTACAGCTGTAAAGTTTTTTTCCCACTGAGTCACACTAAAGACTGTATCAAGCTAAGGAGATCTACTGGATTGTACGATTAACTAGTTCAAAAAGATGTAGTTTCAGCCATCTTTGTGGTCTTTTTAAGACTCTGGGGTGATCATTAGCATTTTAGCCAGTACAGACAGTGTGGTAATGAAGATAGAAAGCATAAACAAGTTCAACTAATGCCAATAAAACAGCAAACAAGAAAAACATTGCAACATAGGAGAGACAGATTTGATAGGAAAGTCTTGTTACCTTGGTCACAGTGGCAGGCCTGATGGAAATAGGAGCACCAGGGTCAACAGCCTCCAGTTTCATTCCTTCCTTGAAACAATGAGCAGCAATGGCAGGCTGATCCTGAGAGAGACAATACACAGACAAACACACATGCAGATTCACTTTCAAAAAGCTCAGCTCTTAGTTAGTTAGTCTAAGTTTCAGTATAGAGAACTTCACAACTATTTTCTTAGTGAATAATTATCAAATCTTAACTGGCGGATCAGCAGTAAGCAGTGATAGGGCTGGGTACCGAATGTTGATACTTTTATGGCATTTCGGTGCCAAATTTCGGTTCCAAAGCGCAAGCAATCTGTCCTTTCTGCATATTGACACAGAGCGGAGCTCCGACCCACACACACACACACACACACAGTCTGCAGTTTTGTTGAAGTCACAGAGAGTCACGGTTGGTTTCAAGTGTAGTTACAGTTTTTCAAAACTTCACGCAGACAGCGGTTGATATTAATGGCGAGCCGAAAGCGGTCGCGGTGCTGTTGACGTTACACTTCCTCTTACTAGACAAGCAGACACAACGGTGGTTTCTCTGCCCTGATGACTGACTGACAGGCTGAGCTTGCAAGGCAAGGCACTTGTAATAATGTTACTCTGAGTGAGCAGTTTTACCAGAATTTTTTAATTTTGATAACTGTTTTGATTCACAATTAAGGTGGAAAATAAAAGCTTTGTGTTTAATGTGTTTTTGTTGATGTTGAAATGGATTTTAAAATATATGGTATCAAAAAAAAGTATTGTAGGAACCGGCATCGAAACTGAGGTATCGAAATTGGCACCGGATCGAAAGATTTGGAACGATAACCAGACCTAAGCAGTGATATTTTTGGGCCAGTAAGACCAAATAAGAGCACGGTTGGCAGTACCTTACTGAACTCTGTAGTCAGTGCTTCATCCTGGGGCAGGTCACTGATCCTCTGTCTCACCTCCTCCCACTCTCCCTCTGTCCGCAGGGCCAACAGGTCTGAAACACACAAATACACACAGATCAGCTGCTGAAGAACTTAACCTGACTTCCTGATGACTAGGGTATAATTTGATTATCAAGAGATATTTAATAAAAAAGGCAAAACATACATCTGATTGGATTTTACACTGTGCACTCTCTTGGAACGTTTATAACTGAAGCTATGTGAGTTGCTTTTTCTTTGTTCTGGACCTCCAATTAGGTCGCCACAATTAAATAAACAAGCAAACAAAAAACAGTGTTGTCCTCCACATTTTTGCAACCACAAAAGACATTACATTTTTATCACGTGGCACTACAGTAGGTTTTAGAAGGCCTTATAAACATGATGAGGATGAACTTCGGTTGGTACCTTGTATTACATATTTAAAGAAAGCATTATATCTCCCCTATTCTTTTATGAAACATGAAATACCAGTAATACAAAAGACTATGATTACTTTTAACACAATAACACAATTTTAGCAATAAAAGCCTGGCATTGCATATCAGTAAGACTTTACCAAAAGGTAGATCAGCTGTGTCAGGAAAGATATATAGCCTTCTGGGCTCTTATATCTTGCATAATAAACTTTATTTACTTGAAGAGCATTAGCAGATCGTGGTCCTGAAAACAATGCGATATCTCACCCTGCATGGGAAATCAGTTTCAAGATCTACTGTCTGATACCATCACATTATGAATATTGGTGCTTTGTATTTCAGCACTATGCACTTGTGAAAGTATTTTGAAAAGGTTATTATAACTCACAAAATTATTAGTAGTAATCTGATGTATTGATTCTTTAGAAATGACTATTGACCTATGTAATAGGTAATCATAGTACTGTATAATTGCACATGCATCCAGACAGTCCATAATTGCCATTCTTCTTGTGTCCTTCAATCAGAAACTATTACTCATGCTATCTAGACATCCTTTTTTCCTTTTGTTTCTAAATATAAAATCTGACCCGTGCCACTGCCACTGACCCAAGGGAGGCCTGAGGGTGCAGCCATGCTCTTTGGCCCAGCCAGGTGGGTGGAGGCGTGGGTGGAGGTAAAAGAGCCAAAGGGTTGCAGGCGTGTCTGGGAGGCCCTCGGTGCCTACCAGGCGCAGCTTCAGCCTTCCTCCGACGTTCTCCTCCACCTCAGCAGCCCAGGCAAGCCCCAGGTCAACACTGTCCTGGAGCTCCACGTAGCAGCCTGCACACAGGAGCTCCACTGGGTCTCTACCACGCTGGGGCTGTGGGGTAGTAAATGAGAAGCTGATAGCACACACACTTACACAAACACAAATGAACACACGCCTAGGCAAGGCGAGGAATTTGTATTGGGAGAGAATGCACTACATGACTAAGTGACAAAACTGAGGCACAGTCACTGAAAGCTAACTAATGGCTCTAAAGAATTTCACAGGCTGTTCCTACAGCCATTTTGCTTTCAGCAGCACAACCTTGGTGCTGTAAACAAAAGCTCACAGCCTTGCTTTTTGTAGACTTGGGACTTGACGCAGGGAACGCATGCAGGACTTCATAATAGCTACAAAATCGTATTCAATTCAGCTTCACATTTATTCCAATGGGGATTTTGAGTATGACGTTTTAGCCATTTCAAAGTGGGCATAACAAACATACCAACTGTTTGGAGATTTATATCTACAATATAAACTAGCAAACAACAGTAAAACAAAACATAACAGTGTGTGTGTGTGTGTGTGTATGTGTGTGTGTGTGCCAAGACTACAGAGTCACACGTATAAACTGTCAACTTGGTGATTTTCTATGTCGGTTGTATTTACTGGACTTGCCACGCCACTTGAACAGTAAAGGTGAAAGTCTGAATGTATTATATATTACGTATGTATGAATTCATTATATTATCATGTGTTTTTAAAGTCGTCAGATTAATGAAGTCAGTACTGATAGAGGTGATTGTTATTGGCACAGACAGAGACTTGAGAGAAATACGAAAGCTAACATGCAGTTTCTAAGAAGGACAGCTGCTCCTTTCCCCTGCCTTACCAATTCCAGCAGGTTGGCAGGCGCGCTGCACTCCTCAGCCAGGGCCTTTTCCAACAGAGCCTCCCAGTCCTGGTGCTTCTCACGCACACCTGAGGTGGATCATACACATGCAGTCTGTTTATTGTATAAACCAAACAAGCAGGTGGACTCAGGATCACACATACACTCCTCTGCCTGGTCTCTCTTAGTCACCCTGAATCCCAGCATCAGCCATAAATTAAGAATAAACACAATCATTAATTCAAAGACAACAGAATATTACATCTAATACGACTTTTTCATCATACTGTGAACAACTCTCACCATAAGTTACTCCTTGCTATGCTGAACAAAAGTGTAATTACTTAGTTCCACCATTAAAATAGCATTTTGACATGTACACAGTACAAAAAACGGTTTGCTCTCTCCACTGCTCACCTTTCCCTAAAGCACTCGCATAAAAACTAAAAAAGAAGGAAAATAAATCATAAAGTGGGCGGACTAAAGTTACACTAAATATGGAAAAACTTAGCATTTCCAATTTATCATTGTACATACATTTTTTATACAAAATGAAATGATTATTTGACACCTGCAGACAACTTTTCATGGCTGATGGGTGTTAATCTTCTGCACATCAGTCATGTTTTATATGATCACTCAGCTCTACAGGAAAGACAGACACCATGCAAATTTTTGAGTGGCCATAGGTAGATTACTACTTTTGCTACACCTCTCAAAACAACAACAAACATAACACCAGCCATGCCTCACCCTCGGGGGCCCTCATTGTCTTCCCATGCTGGCGGCTCCAGCCCAGCGGGTGGAGGTCTGCCGTCATTAGGTCACACCAGAAGTCGGCACGCCGGTCATCCTGGTAGCCCTCGTAGCGTAGCAGCAGCAGCTGGCCACATGTGGTGATGATGTTGGCCACCCAGTATGGACTGCCGGCCTCTGAGCGCACACACACCTCCAGCTTCATGCCTGGAGTCAGTCCTGTCTGCAGGCCCTGGTCCACCTGACACAAGGACGGAGATACATCGAATCATTATCTTGATTGGCCCCCTCGCAGTTAAACCACAATTTGTGTTTGGCAGCTGGTTACACAAAAAACAACCTACAAATGTGCACAAAGAAAAGAAAAGGTGACTTTTATTCTATGCTGCCAATGGCTTTTATTTCAATTACACCTACCTGCCAGCATACAGCTAAGTATTATGTGTTAAAACTGCTATTTATAGAAGCTCTGTTACTACTGGTGATGCTACAGTGACTTCTGTGTCCCTGCTGTTGATTGCTTTATGACTGGATGCTTCTACAGCTGTTTCTAGGGGCTTTACTGGCGGACACATTCCATACATGTGAGTCATGCTTTCAGATTTAATACATAGTTTAAAACTAACTTGCGGTTCCTTGAGAACTTTACACAGATGTTTAGTAACTGATTAATAGCTGGCACAAGCTTATCCTGTGATGTGTGTTAGCTGTGAAGGTTGTCAGCACCCACATGTTTGAAGGCCTGATGGGGCACGGACACGGCTCCATTCTCCTCCAGGTATTCATCCCAGTTAAAGTCAGACGCATCCTGAGCAGAGTCTCTGTCTGTAACACACACACAGCACATTTCTCTTTTCCAACCATCTTTTTTGAAGATATTATCTTACTCATTTCACACAGCTGTTAACAGTGTAGTTCTTACCAGACTCCTGACTCATGCTGGTGCCCTCTCAAGGCCGAGACTAGGAGCTCTGAGAAGGAAAACAGGAGAAGGATAATTATCCAGCGAATGAGCACTGGTCCAAAGCTCTGGAGACAGAAAAAAACAAACAAACACAGAATTGCAGCAATCGCAGTCATCTGCAGCACACTATGCTGTGACTATGCTTAATCAAATCACTATCCACAGATCTCAACATCACTAAATAATCTGTGAACTCGCTTCTGTTTTCAACAACTATAAGATTAATGAGACAGGTGATACCCATGGATTGCAACAGCCCGCTCAGCGATTCACAAGCCAAACTGTATCAGCAAAAAGTCACAAAAAAAGAGCTCAAAACAGAGATCAAGACTTACTCCAGCTGGCTACCATATTTACAACACACTGCCTAAAACACACGACATTAATCAGCATAATGTGTCAGCCAACAACTACAGAAAACATTTTAAACAGCCATTAACTAGCAGGCAGAGCAACCTGCAACAATAAATCAAGTCAAGAAAGACACAATTCAACAGACGTGATTTACAAACCCTGCTTCAATGCCAAAATTTAATTAATTTGGAGAAGTTGTGAATAAAATCCCAAACTTAACATGCTGCACCTTTGTCATTCATTAGGCAGGCACAAGCTACAACCTAAGTAACGCGGCAGATGGTACGTAACCGCCGGGAAATATATTAAACTATGCTAATCTTATCCAGCGCCACTTCTACTTGTGAAACTCATTTGGGCTCATCTTTTTTAAAACAGCAATTGTATACCTTTTCCTGCCCCGATGTGAAGATTTCAAACAGTGCCTTGACATGAATGCGGACACACACATCAAGCTTTGACTCATCAAACTGACACACAACGTTGTGAAAAGCAGATGAAATAAGTTAATACAACAAGAGAGGTGGCATGAATGAGAAAGGAGGGAGCGCTGGGCGAGGATAGCTGCTCTGTCCCGGCAGCTCCATTCAGCCGGCCTGTCAGGCCTGTCTTTGTCATGTCTGACGTCTCTATTAAAACTAGGGCCGCAATCAGAAACCACCCCCTCCCCACGACCGGACTGCCACTGCGACCCCCGTGCTCCACCGGGATCAGCGCCACCTTTCACCCGCGACCCTGCCCCAGACTCCCTCTGTCTTTCTCCCCCTCCCTCTGACAAACACACCAGAGGGCCTTATTGTCCCTGGGGGTCACACTCCTGACATAAGAGTGGGGAAAAAAAAGAGCAGTGGAGAGGAGACAGGAGAAGGAATACATGCCTAAAAAGTTAAGAAGCTTAGAGGAGAGTGACTAGGCAAGGTGTGATTTTTGTTTTCTTGTATTTTGGTTTTGTTTTCCTCGAGACCGCAGAGGGTGAGGGTTTTGGTTCCTGTTCAATTGTATTTGTTTGTTCTGTATGTTGTGTGTTCAAAAATATAAAAAATAATAAAAAATGCTGCATCGATAATCGGCCAGGCCATAATGGATTATTTCTGTTTACATATTCTGGTATGTTTTGCACATTGAGGAAGTGCCATGTGCTCAGTGCTGTATAGTTTTATGTATCCAGTTTATTTAGTATTAGAGCACTGCAGAATGTTTTGTTTTTGAAGCTTGAAAAGCTATGAATTAGCCTAAATATCATATATGGCTTTAATAGTAAAAATGTATTTGACGCATCGTGATGCATCAAGATATCGAATCGAATTGAATCGTTGACATGATAATCGTATGTCAGTGAAGATTCACACCTCTAATGTCTATCATGGGCAGCATCCTCGCTCTGACATCTTTCCATTTAATGCATGTTTATAGGTCCTGTTTGAATGTGTGTTTATTTTGGTTCTGTGTGTGTGTGTGTAATGTCTATAATAAAGTATGTCTTCTTCTAACTACAAACTCCTGGGACCTTCCTCTACAATTGATTTCATGGCTTTTTTTTTTTTTTTTTGCTTTTTTTTTTAAACAAAGGTGAACATTTTTTTAAGCAGTTTAAACAACATGCAACTGAATCAGTCATTCTCAAAAGAATTGAATTGCATCTGTATACACAGTTTCAGAGGTATATTGATTACAACACCTCTGAGAACTATCACTTTCAAAAACGAGCTTTCGATATAAACTTGCTCGGCTGCCTTAGCTGTAGGTTTCTGCAGCACTTAACTTTATAGAACAGCACAACCTTGGCTTGTACGTGCAAACAGGAAGAAAAGCAACTTCCCCTGTTTCATATACAGCAAGTGGTCTGTGTAGACAACAGCTAGCAGCAGTCTGCCTCAATCTTTTTTTGCACCACCCACCAAGACTCTGACTGAACCTGAAAAAGAAAGGGCCAAATGTGCGCACACACACACACACACACACACACACACACACACACACACACACACACACACACACACACACACACACACACACACACACACACACACACACACACACACACACACACACACTCCTCTTTACAAGCACTTACTGAATCATATTCTAATCAGCACTTGCAACTAAACATTTCTAAACCAGTCTTCCTAAACCTCGGAGGTCCCTGGGCTGTAAATGCAATGTGACAAAATACATTTGATAAAAGGAAATTAGCTGCTGAAAAATGTCCCCCAACACTATTTAATGGCATCGGCTGATCACCAGTATGACTGAGATTATAGGCAGTAATGTAGCAGAAAATTAGTATGCCCTCCTGTTGGTGTCCATAGTCAATAACATAAACAAAACCTATTTTCAAAAGAGAACTTCATTGTGTTCTAATTGTGTTATGAAATTGCATCACTCACTCTCTCTCTCTCTCTCTCTCTCTCTCCCCCCTGTAGTGCTAGTGAGCAGTGCAGTTAGTTTTGGTTTTATTGTGCCAGGTTTTGACATTATCAGTCTCTGAAATGTCTGCCCTAATAAAATGGAAGGGACAGGAATTTTGTTCGTGGTGCTCAACACACTGAAAAGTTAGATTTTAAAATTCAACGGCAGCATCTCTTTCCAGAAACTCTGTCCACCAAACTCTAAATAATTAACACTGAGCAGAAGGTAGTTGCAATGGAAACTGTTTACAATGAAGTCTGTGAAATAACTAGCTGTCAATACTGTGAGCACCACAAATAAAAATTCAGCTCACCCCCTCTTTTGTATTGGGAGGGTAGCAGAAATCTCAGACTGAAGACATGGCACCATAAAACCAAACCATCTGGCGGATGATGGCTCAATAGTACTACAGTGAAGTAAAACATATGGGGCTTTTTTGTAATCTAGGTGAAATGACCCTTTAAAAAGGCTGGTAAATAAAGTTGATGCAGGTTTACACACCATGCGCACTCCTGATTATAGGTGTGATAAAATGGAGAACCAGATCATTGTGCTGCCCAGTGTAGGTTCCTATCAGGTAGCTATGATGACTTGACACCCGCCAATGCTTTTTAAATTACTTTAAATACCCCAAACGTCGTTAATATGAACGCTGTGGTTGCCAACAAAGGGTTGCTCTGAAGACGAACCAATACGAGCTGGCCTGCTCAGTGGATGGTAATCCACGAGCTATGTCAAACTGAAACTGACCTCGAAATCTGCCAACTGGCCGACCTGCTATAACTTCACACCAAATAGGATGCTGAAATGAAGAAGCCACATTAGCTCAACACACTACGTATAAATAACAAAGCGGTTCCATTCAGTTACAATCATGCTGCTCGTTGCGTAGCGGCACGTCAACCGGAGCAGCGATGCCAGCGGATCACTCAAGTTGCACAATAGGGAAGTTATAAGCGCCAGAAGAAAAAATAGGTTGCCGTAAGTCAACGTGGATTAGATGACAACCCTCATCAGCTGTTAAAACCAGAATGAACGAAATAGCATTCATAACACATGAGTTTATTTAGCTGCTTTGGTGAGAGCTAACGTTCCATTGAAACGCAAATCGGCTGGGATCGTACAACCGTCATTATGTAAGGCTTCAACATTATAAATATACGGAGTTATTCAAGGGCAAATCACTGGACATTTCCACACAATCCTTGAATTGAAACTAGCTTAATATTGCACTAGTACGGACTAACCGCAGCGTTCAGAAACAGAGATGAGCCATTAACGCAATGGCTTTGCAAAGAGAGACTAACGTTACACTACAGCACCAACGGTCTAACTTTCACACCGAGGAGAACATATGGCTATCCTACCGATTGAGAGAATTATGAAATTGCTCTCTAATAAACAAACACGCGGTCCTAAATGTATAATGACCGTGTGGGACTCATTGGACACATGGTACCACCGCCTGTGTCCGAGTCAAGTTACTGAACGTCACAGCTTGAGCAATAAGAGCAGGCTGACGAGCAATAAGGGCGCTTACACTCGACCGAACCCGACTCATCTTTTTGAGAGACGGGAAAAAAGACGAATGCGCCACCCCAATACAAAACACCGTCAGGAATTTGTAACTAACAACACAGAGTACGTGAATATTTAGTCGCAAAATTCGCCCCTTACCGCTAAGTAGTTTTTCCAAGTCGGTTTTTAGATGCAGTTCCTCTCCGCCTGCTCGCTCGCAGCAATGACAAACTAACGCGAATAAAAACCGAGAGCCCCGGTTACACGTTTCAAAATAAAATGGTCGTAAGAGCGGAAGTTACAACCGCCGCTCGTGCTACAGTGATTCTTTTTGTGTTGAGGATCAAATCGCGATACTTCCGGCGTCGCTGTGGCAGCGTCTCGCTATCTTGACGCAGTTCTCGTTCGTTCACGACCTCATTCCAATATGGCACAAATGGCCACTGCGCATGTTCTGCCGCCTATATGCCTCTGAGCCCGGCAACATCCATCTTCACACACACAATAAAACATCACACAATCAGAACCAAGACCAAAATCTACAAAACCTCACGCAAAAAAAAAAAAAAAAAAAATTAAGCAAAATGCTTTCCGTTTGCTTTAATTCGTACAAATAGGCTACACGAGGGTTAACCTGACCAGTCGTTAAAGGATTTTATCCCCAGCGGAATTAACACTTAATGTTTGAGCTGGAATTAATTGCACATTTAAATGACCCACTTTCGATAAGTGGGGTGTTTTTTGCCACGAAAAAGCAATTCGTTCTGTACGAAGTACTGAAGGTGACCTCGAGTTGCTTATTTCCTTTCAATACAATATTTAAGTAAATACAAAAAATATAGCCCCACAATGCGCAATAAAAGGCTAAATGGGCAAATACTTTTTTAATAAATCACAATAACGCCCTATCATAATGACTGAATACAATCCTGTCATTGCTGGTATACGGTACTTTCTGATGCACAGGGATATGAAGTCGGGTTTTTGGAGGAGAGGGCGGAAGAAACTGCTGGAAATAATGCCTTGACACTGTGAGCGTAATGCTCAAAGTCCATCTATTTTGTATTATAAATGTGACTTCCTTATTAAATAAGCGTATTTCTCGTTTTGGGAAGCGTTTCTAGGAGCCAGAAAGAGCCTGATACAGGTCTTGGCTCTCACTTGGACCATATATATGCCACACTGCTTCAGATAATCCTCAACAATAGACCATTCGGATGCCTATTATAACAAAAGAGGAAATAAATGCACGCGTTGAGGTGGAAATAGTACAATAAACGTGGGCTACAGAAAAGCGATTGGATCTTGCCTGAACAGTCGAAACAAATCGGACAGCCATGTATAAATCAAAAGGGGGCAGGCACTTACTCCCAAATTGATTCAGTTATTAAAGTGCGGTGCTCTCAATATAAGCTTTCAAACAGAAGACCATGCGACTAATAATATTAGAAAATTAGGTTTAGTAAATAAACAGAAAAAAAAACATATTTGTTTCTTTTGTTATTTCGCTTTTTGGATCATGCTTTATAATCTGCCAATTGTGTGGGGTCATTTTTATTTTTAAAAGGGTCTACAACTTTAATGCTGCATTGGTCTGCATAAAGGCAAAGGTCTCAACAACTTGAACAGCAGCTCTGTCGCTCAGTGCAGGTCGCTGTTATTTGTCTCGTGTTAGTTATTTGTTCACTGTCCACATCCTGCAGCAGGCAGAGGATTACGGCTGGGGACAGAGGACGAAGACAGGTCATAAACCGTGCGCACTGCAGGAATGTCTCCTCGCCTTTGGGCCACACGTTCCACGCGGAGGTGCACCTGACCGCTAGATGGCAATAAAGCCTACAGGTCTTGCTCTCATACTGACTTAATCCCTTTGGCTCCTGAACATGTTTTGGTGCCCTTCCAAAGGACTTCACATTTTCGGAGGTGAGGTACTGCAGAAACTATGCCAGTGTCCAATAGGCCCCATAAAATACAGCAAACACTTACTGGTAACCAGCAGTGGCCAGAGGACCACACCATAACAGCAGTATAACAGAGAGGAATGGAATTTCTATGGTATGTCAGTCTTTACAATAGGATTATTGTTTTTGTAAGAGCTTCAACATATGAAGCCTTGTGATATGCAAATCTCCAACACGTGTAAAAATAATTCAAAATGTAATCAAGTGACATTGGCTTACAGGGATTCATGAATTTACAATGTATTTATTCATAATCAGATGTAAAAGATGAAGAGATTAAAAAAGTACACCCATAACTCACAGGCAGCTCATTGTAATGTACATATTAATTTTCCATACATAGCACTATTATTTTCATGTTAAAACTCCTACATTCAAGTAACACATTTCAAGAGGCCCAATGCTTACAGTATAATGACCGTCTCTCTCTCTCTCTCTCTCTCACACACACACACACACACACACATCCTTCAACAAAAATAGATGTACAGGTATAGTACCATACCGTTGTGACAGCCCAGAAAATTAATGTGTGGAACAATTGCTTTGCACTATGCTTCTGTTGATGTACAGAAAGATGTCTGACACCAGTGGCACACAAAAGACTTACTAGACATGCCATGTAAAAATCCTGCGCTGAATTTAAACAGATTAACACTTTTGGAATATGTGAGATTTTGGGATGTCCTCCAATTTCTCAAGACAGTTTAGTCAGCGATGAAGGAAACTATTCAGTTCTGCAATAACATTATTTCAATTCAGAGGGATTTAAATTCCCCCCCAACTTTATAGTACGGTTATTTCTATGATGCCAGAACGACTCATTCAACAACTGATGATGTTCCCAACTACAGTGGCACAATTGGCATCTAAAAAATACCTGCACATACCCACACGTTTGTATGCACATGGTCACACACACACACACACACACACACACAGGTAGGGGGCTGTATGAGGCATATAGTAGGTAAAGCACACAGGGTGAGAGGGAATACAGTGTGTAGCACAGAACGCTCTTGACTTGGGTGTGTATATTTTTTTATAACTAAATAAGGATGTCATGCTTGTGCACATGAATTAAAATTTTCAGTACAGTACATTTGATGATTCGTATAGATTCAAAGTGTCAACACAATAATGACAAAATTAAAGAAAAGATATAAAGCATCATTGAGTACCCCCCCCTCCCAGCATTGATTATAGTAACCATTGTTTCATAAGAATGTCCCTTACTTTCCTGGAGCTTTATATTATTTTACACACCTATACAGTTTGATATCTGAGACAAGATTATGGTTTCCTGGTTTCCTTTTGTCCCTCATCCTCTGATAGAGGAACTGAAGAAGTCACAGCCAAATCTTTTTAGGTTCTTGTTATCCATTCAGTTGAACTTAGACCATATGAAGATAAAAGGAACATGATAAGAGCTATTTCAAAATGCTGGGCTAAGTGTGTGTTTCCAGAGAAGCCATTTTCTTTTTTCATTTGCTTATCATGTTTTCCAGTTTGGGGTTGATGAAGGAAAAGCCAGCGAATGCTGCCTGGTCCATGGAATCAATGAGGTTCTTGTCGGCGTGGGAGAGCCGCGGCTTCTCGCTCAGGAACTCTCGGTCAAAGTTGCTGCAGTCACTGGGGGATTTCTGTGGGTGGCAGTTCAGGGATTTCGGTTAGGTTAATGCAACGAAGCACAGGTAAGTAATCGGTATCCTGGATGCACGCAATCCTATTTACACAAAATGGATTTTAGGACCTACATATATTGTTCAGGAAAAAAAAAAGATAGGCTCATACCACTTTGGGCTTAAAAGGAGGGTCCAGTTCTCTTTTCTCCAGTACTGTCCAGTTGATGGTTTTGAAGAATGGATGGGCACGGACGTCTCCCACCACACCCAACCTGCGACTGGGCTCTCGCTCAAACAACTGGAATAATGATGGAGAGAAAGGAGACAGACATGTTGTATTACAGAAAGAACACAAAACAACTCCCTATAATACTATGTTGTGATATGGAGGAATGTCTGCAGTGAAATCAATTCTCTGCCTATGTGGGACAGAGTGTGCCAGTAACATATGTATCCTGTTAGGTACCAGTTCAATTAGGTTCTTGGCCTCCTTGGTTAACCACCGAGGGTAGTGAGGGGTGTCGTGCCTGATGGACTCAAACAGCTCATCCTCATCGTCACCTTGGAAAGGTGACTGACCGATCAGCATCTCGTACACCAGCACACCAAAAGACCACCAGTCCACTGAGAAGGTGTACTTCTGTCCTAGCAGGATCTGAGATGAGAGAAAGTTTCGAGTTTGTAAGGAGAACAAGGACACACACTGTCTAGATGGAAGCACTATGCTGTTCACCAGGATTGCAGAAGCCAAGTAAACATATGTAGAGCCTGTCATGCCTTCTAAATGAAGACTAGGAGGCTATAAACTAAATGAATGAAGAGATGAATGTCAAGGTGAGTAAGGGGCTTCACATTAATAATTATATATATCTATAAATATAGATATACAGTATATTCTAAACAAAATTGCAGAATTAATAGGTTTTAAGGATTTCTATGGTAAAGTGGTGGTATGAAATGTGACATCAGTCAGGCCCTGAAGCTTACCTCTGGTGCGATATAGTCTGGTGTCCCACAAAATGTGGTGGCTCTGGCGTCCCCAAACATACGCTCTTTGCACATGCCAAAGTCTGCTATCTTTATGTGTCCGTCCTTGTCCAGCATCACGTTGTCCAGCTTCAGGTCTCTGAGGAAAGACACAGGAATGTACAACCAGTTCCACTACAGTATATTCTGTCTGAAGTACTGTAGTAGAAAATCCAAAAAGACATTCAGTTCAATCCTCAATGGAAGTAACAGGTTAAATATAGAGATTGCAGACACCAGTACAGAGGGATCTTACCTGTAGACAACTCCTTTTGAGTGGAGGAACTGCAGTCCTACGATTATCTCAGCAGCATAGAATCTGAAGATTGAAATGTGCAAAACAACCATTAAACACATTATTTACTGGTTCAAGTTACATATCCTCCATTGTGGAAAATGGCAGTTGCTGTATTACTCATAGTTCTTTAAGTGGTGTCCCAGTGTACTTACGTGGCTCTGTTGAGATCGAAGCGGCCTTTGTCTTGGATGTGGAACATCAAGTCGCCTCCATTCAGGTACTCCATTACAAAGAAGAGGTGCTCCTGTGCAAACGACACATTATTGTCAGCTCACTGTCGCAGACAAATGAGACATGCAGTGTGTGTGTGTGTGTGTGTGAGAGAAGGGATTCAGATAAGAGGGGACTAGGAGTGTGGGTCTTTATCAACAACTGGGAATTGTCACTCTTATCGCTGCTGCCCGGGTTGATTCCCTAACAGATAACATGCTTTTATATGTTTTACTAGTAGAAATGTGCAGGATATGTATCCTTACTCTAGACTGGAATGTGGAGTAGAGGTGTGTGAGGAAGGGGTTCTCCCAGGCGAGGGCCAAGACTCTCTTCTCCACCATGGTGCACTCCACATCGTCTTCCATGAGAACGACATCCTTCTTCAGAACCTTCACAGCAAAGTACTGGCCCTGCCCTTTCAGCTCTGCCAGCAGCACCTGGGGTGTCAAAGCCACTTAGAGTGAGTACTTCATCAGTGTGCTCACATCAGTTTCATGGAGTGCAATCATAGCAAAATCAAATCAAAACAAGGTTATTTATATCTCCCTTTGTTTCGGTGTTCCTACATGCTTAATCTCAATGTACCTCCGGGAGGACACTAGATGTTTGATCTCACTGAAATGCACTGCCACCAGGCTACATTGGATAATAAATGAACATTCAATCCCCTGCTTCTGTTTTTCTCAAACAGGTTGTACTTGATTTGGGTGGGTCATGTCTTTGTCAAATGTTGCCTGGCATCTATAGTGATGGATGAATAATTAGGCTCGCTTCTCATCTGAAAACCATCTCCCACTCTAACATCGATGTGAGGGAACATTGTACAGTAACAGTCAGTGAGTGGTTGTATTGATCTAGTAAACCTAGTTTATCAAAAATGAAGTAAACTACAGATGAGGTGGTAATTAATTTATTATAAAATAAAATAAATAAAATATGGTTTAAGGAAAGGATGGTGATTACTAAGACATGATAGCATGATAAGAATCTTCCTCTTGATGATGATCATTTCATGCTAAATTTGGAAAAGGATTTAAAGATGGGGACCGTAGGGCCTACCTTGCCAAAGCTGCCTTTTCCCAGCACCTTGTGGAATACCAGGTGGTTCATGCTGAGGCGTACCTGGGGAACTGTAGCTGCAGCTGGGGTTGGGCTCACGCCCTCATCTGCTATAAATACACATTTACACACAGAGTAAATACATATGGAAACCTGAATGCAAAGATACATGCAAACTCATTCAAAGAGTTACGATTTGAGAACGTGAATAAAGTTAAACAGACTATCAGCAACATTACTGTTTCTATTTTACCTTTAATGATAAAGCTTGATTTAAATCAAACAACTCTGTACTATGGTGTGCACTACAAAGATCTTACCACTAGGGTCTGCTGTTGCATTACTGATTTCTTGATAGATCCCAATATCTGCTTTATTGGAGTCATCAGACTTCTTCATAGATTTCTAGGGATAAAAAAAAGTTTGCTAAAATATTCTTGACATTGTACATCGACAATAACTTTCTTCTTTATTTATTTTAACACTGACAGGCATAAAATGTACACACAGTCTACATAAACTAAAATAAACATTACAGTTTGTTAAAGTACAAACCTGGCTGATTTGAGACAGAGCCTCTGCCAGTAGTTTCTGGTTAATTCCACACAGATTGGCCACTTTCTTCTGACAGTAACTGTGTACGTTCATGGCACAGTCTGGTCAGAGGTGTGAAATTAGATTGGTCAAGTGAAAAAAAGGGAATACAATGAAAGAGAAAAATGTCAGCGGTATGGAAGGAGGCAGGAGAAAGGCAGACCTTACCTTCACATTTAAGGCCCTGTTTGTAGAGACCCCAGAGCAGACTGCCACAGTGGTCACAGAAAGTGGGGCTCTTATAGTTATGTTGTTTGAAGCGATGCGGCATATCAATCTTGAAGCGCTCTTTCTGGAACTAAAAAGACAGAGAGATCCATTAAACCCACAGAAAGCTGCCATATGATAATTAAAATAGAATAATGTGGGACTATATGTTTTGCCAGTTTTAGTTGCTTTTGAGACGCAAGTAAAAATCTAAATGAAGTTCCACAGCCAATACTTAAATATGGAAACTTATATCAATGTTGTGTGTAAAGTTAAATGTGTATTAAGTTGTACTGAAGAATTGACTCATGATTTACATTGTTTTGAGTAAGTAAAAATATATTGACCAAATTAACGATTAATGGACTACTTCCTACAAGTGCATAAGTCACATGCCATAAAGTAAAGCTGGAGAGAAGTCATTATTGAACTATAGCTGGGGAAAGTAATAAAAATGTATTCAGTTCATCATCAGTATCAGATCTGAGGTGAGGTTTGGCACTGATGTTGGAGAACATTAACTTTGCTTACCACAGTTTCACGACTGTTGGTCGCTGACCCAGTGCACCTGCCGATGATTTTGTCGATACATTTCTTGTGGATTGCCGCATTGCATTCTGGGTAAAATAAATAAATACTGTGTTAACTGTAAAGAATACAAAAGGATAAATACTGTATGTGATAAAAATGCAGAGACCAGTTAATGAGACACTTACGTCTGCACTTGTAACCTTGCTTGTTCAGGCCCCTGTATGGGAGAAAAGGAATGTCATTAAATCCCTGTAATGGGTGAGATGAAGCAAAACAAAGGATTTTCCTCAGTCATAACTAAGAATAATATGACTGCCGATATTAGAGCAATATATCCAGGATGATTGTCAACACTAGGATTGTGGTTATGACAGTGATACACTGTAGCTGGCATGCAGATACTTTGCAGCAGTAAAGCAAACATTTACTGTTTTCTTTATGCAACAGCTACTGTACCAAACTATATCTGTACTGTCCGCAAACCCCTCCAAAGTATTATGCAAGTACAAAAACAAGCATGTGAAAAGCATGCAAGACCTGCTACTAGAGTTGACAGCTCAATGACTCATGGCTTTAATTTGTTATCAGCATAACTGGAAAATATCTTTCACATGTTCAATCATAAGATTGAAACTTGACCACAGAATCACACACTTATGCACCTACTAAAGAAAACATTAGATTTCCTCCTGGCTGTCTCTAAAGTGGATAGACAATAGGGACAGACCAATAATCGGCCCGTTTTTTTGGCAGTTTGCAGATTATCTGTTTCAGCATTTTATATGCCTGATAACCAATAAAGTTAATTCATTAAAAAGTGTGCTACTTTGGCTACAGCTCTGAGTCTGTCCCTTTGCTTTGGTTTCACTCACCACTAAGTCTGATTTAAAGTCCCGCCCACTACACTATCTGACTTACTATCGTTTACTGGGTATTCTAATTTATTAAATTTTTGCTTAAAGCATTTAAACAGTTTTGTGTTGGAGTTTGTAACATTCCAAAATCTTAATTTTGACTTAAAGATTTACCTTTTCACTGTAAATGCATATCAGTTCCAAATATCGTTTGTCAGTTTCATTAACTACTAATAATCAGTATTGGTCCTAAAAAAAAAAAAAAACAGTATCAGCCGATCCCTAATAGACAATACTGGAGTTTGGGCAATAGGAGGAGGAGGCTCCCATGTTAGTGCTGCTGACATAGTTGGAACATAACATGGCAGCTTTGTGGGATTTCCCCAGACAGTGACTCATTCCTACAAAAGCAGTCCTACTGTTGATGTTACCATTACATGTTCCCAGACTGCTCCATTTAGAAAACCTAGAACCGCTACTAATTGGTCTTTTATTAAGCACCCATGGGGGGCTGGACCTTGCTTATTGGACAACTGATGTTTTTGTCTCATTTGGTACGCAAAGAACATACAGTGGGTTACAGCATAAATGGTCTGGAATTATCAAAGCTGTGTCAGTGGCATCTTAATAAAAACACAATGCTGATAATAATATTAATAATAATAATAATAATAATAATAATAATAATAATAATAATAATAATAATAATAATAATAGCTGCTTCTGGATAAGTCATGCCCAGACAGAGTAGCATTGGCAATTACTAATATTTCTCCCTGGAATGCAGCAGATACTCAAAACATATTAAAGGGTCAAAGTAAAACAAGTAATTGATGTGCTAACCATCTTACAAAAACATAATAGTGACAGCTGTTATGTAACCAAGGGCAGATTGGCATCTCACCAGACGAACTCTCTGCAGACAGAGCAGAAAGTGGGCGTGCCGAAGAAGGTGGCGGTGAACTCATGGTTCTTGATAAAGTGAACCTTGGGCTGCTTAAAAGCTCCTCTCCTCCTGTTGAGGGTCGTGACTCCATCCTCAGGAGAAACCTTCACTGATGGCTGACACGACGCTGAGTGGAGAGATCAATATACAAATCAGACTACTGTATTTCTATTCTATTCAAAATGTGTCTGTCAAGCAGCTTTAAAGTGCAGTACTATCCAAATAAACTTTTATTGATTTCCAAAGAAAAAGAAAAATGGTTTTAGGGGGCAGTTCAAAAAAGGAGTAGCCTTAAAGAGACAATTGATAGACAGGGAAAAGTGGGAAGAGTGATGAGGTGGGCGAGATAAACTAATTTCCTCTCTGCCATTCTACTGACAGATGTTTATGTTTGGACAGCGCTTCAGTGAGTTGAGCCAAGAGAGTGGGAGTGGGAGAGAGGCCAAGGGAAAGAAGATAGACAGGGGAGGCAGACAAAGTTGAGGGCTGTTCACACATGCCTAAAAATACTCCGGGCTGCTTTTCAGGAAACCTGTAGAGTTTGTAGGAGGGAGCTGATGGAGTATGGAGCACTTTCATAACGAGCAGACACACCCTCTCATGACCCTCTCCAACCCTGAACAGTGAACCCCTGACTGTGCTACTCCCACACAGAAATTCCCCCTGAACAGAACCAGTTTGTTAATCTCACTCGATCCCACTCCATGTTGGCAGACAGAAGTGACTACCATAGACTGGGTTCCCTGTCTGGGGTGGTGAGCCAACAGCTGTACATATAGTACTAACCGCCAGTACAGCTCTGCTTAAATTCTGCTGTTTTTGAAAGCAGATAATGATAGTAATAGGATTTTGAAGTTACCAATGGTGGATCAGTTGTGCTGCTATTCAATATCTTTAAGTGTCCTTGTCATACCCAATGACTCAATGTTTCCCCTTTATTCCTGACAGGACAGACCATTAAGATCTGAAACTCTTCTTTGAAACACATAACAAAAAGCATAACATAAAAAATAAGAATGTTTTCTTATCATAAATATCAATATAGGCCTAATATACTGTATGTACTTGTTTAACCCTAGTCCAAATAAACACATTTGTACACTGTATCAAGACAAATTGACATTAACACTTCTTGTTACATGTGCTATGCCATATAAATATATATTCATTGTTGTGTTCAGTATCTTAGCTACTTATTCAAAGTATCGCCAGCCCTGAGGCTAAATTCCTACATGGCCTTGGAGGATCGTTACAATGCATTGGCTATATTGCCAATGCTGTAGTCAGCTGACAAACTTCCTTCTTTTAGTCCACAATAACGAACGTTTAATTTTTGTGTGTAGAAAGTGCAAAGAACACAGATGCACACACCAGATGAGGAATCCTTTCCGCCAGTAGAGGGCATTACATCCACACTGAAGGAGAGGAAAATAGAGGGGGCAGGGGATATTTCCTCAGCTATGGGCAGCTAACTATCTTCTTTCATACACTTCACCAGTCCCTGGTGGTCTAGTGGTTAGGATTCGGCGCTCTCACCGCCGCGGCCCGGGTTCGATTCCCGGTCAGGGAACGCTGTTTTATAGGCCATGTAAACATGTTTACACTTCACTGAGTGATGGGTTCCTACAATGACCATCTGTGCTGTTCTTACTAGTTTGAACTGGATTGGGCTCAGTTAGAAAAAGGTAATGTGATGTCACATATTTCCAATCAGGATTTAGCTATATTTAAATCTAAATGGGATGACATTTGTGGGGTTGCTTGTTTAATTTGCTAGGCCGATTTATCGATTGTTAGGTTCGGTTGTTATTCTGATCCAACCACACACACACGGTCCTGATAATGCAGATTATACTTTTGAGTGATAAACTCTTAACAAATAATATCTAAAAATTTTTTTTTTTTTTATTTAGTGTCATGGATATGACAAAAAAAAAAAAATACCAAAGGTTTAAAACCAGATTTCCAGGCAGGGACATTAAGATGCAGCAGTTTTACCTGCATCAGTGTCCTCCAGGAAGAACTGTACAGCCATCTGGACCTTCCCTGAAGGATGCATGTCCAACCAGAACTCAGCACGGTTGCTGGTCTTGGACTTCTTACAGCGTTCTGCCAGTACAGACACTCCCACTGTGGCCTTGGCCAATGGCTCCTCAGCGCTCTGCATGAGGACCACTTCTATGACACGTCCCTCGTAAATGTGAGCATCAAAAGTGGACTTCCAGGCTGGATACATGGTGGGCTTCCTCTGGACCAAGGTCTTTCCTCGCTCTGTTAAAGAAGATTTGGATCATTATTGGGAACACAATGCAGAGCAAAGGAGTGACTAGTGCCTGGAGTTGGTAGAGAGTTTAGTGGTGGATTTTTGAGCCCAGCAGATGGTGGATGTTAAGACATTATAAAAAGTCTGGTCTCCTTACTAACTGCGCCACTCCCCTATCTAGATAAAATGATGACTGCATATATGTGTGTGTCTATGTGTGTGTGTACATACCTGTGTTGACAGACTCCTTCATCTTGATGGCGCAGATGGGAGGATCAGACAGAGGAGGCAGAACGCCAATGTCATAAGCATTGAAGGTGATACGCAGGAAGGGTGCCATGGTGACCACTCACCTAAGCCTCTAAAAACAAAGACATAGACTCACAGTTAGAACATCTCACACAAACACACAGTAGGGTCAAAGGACAGAGGGTGTCATTGGCTGAACAAATTGTAAAGCCTCTTGAGGCATATTTGTGATTTCGGGCCATATAAAAAAATTGACTTAACACGCACGCACAAACCCACACACGCATGCATGCATGCCTACTTATTCATCTTGTACTTGGATTGCTTAAGTTCTGCACTTAAAACAAGAAGGAAGAGAGCCTGTGGCTAACAGTGTCATCAGAACTACAGAGGAAGTAGAAGTTTCAACTCACGACCTAACTTTGAAAACTAACTGCCAGTAATGAGGGCCAAAGAAAAAGAAGAGTGTATCATTCCCTTATCCTGCTCTCATGTGCACAGTTTGGTATAAACAGAGAGAAAGAGAAAATCAAAACGATCACATTTCCAAGACAAAAAGATAGTCCCAGTGTTGGGGGAAAAAGACAAACAGGGAAAAACTTCTGCAGTGAAGTCTCTTTGCTGTGCTGTTTTCACATTGTTTACTGTGGGAATTCTTTGCAACACAAATTAAATCCTGGTTGTCTATTCCTTATTCTCAATACCAAGTGTCTCTACTTGGTCGGCTGTATACATTTAGTTCTGTGTCCATTCTTTAAAGGACTTTTGTAGTACTACATCGTAAGAAAAGTCCTGTTTTTAGTTAGATTTGAGTATTTCCTTTTTCTGTTGGTACAGAGGTATAGGCTGAAGCTCTAGGGACCGTTGTTAACTGAATGGTTGGCCAAAATGCTCTCCATTATATTGCTCTATTTTGTTGGACCTCACTGTTCAGGTATCAGGGTTTTCTGTATTTCGGACTAACGTCTTTGCAAAAAAGAATTCCAGCTTTTGTATCTATAACTGCTATGGATGTTTCTGAGACAATCTAGAGTACGATCAAAAGTATGAAACTGAAACAAACCACAGCTTGCAAGTGTCCACCCGCTTGCTTCACTTAAGCTGAATTGCTCCACTGACAGATTTGTACAGCACTACTTTCCAAGAGTTTTCTACACTTCCTCTTCCTGCTTCTTGTGGGGTTTAAGCAACAGTTTTACCAGGGTCATTCTTAATCTGCCAGACTGACCTGATCCCTTCAATACATCACAATAATTATAAAGTAGTGTGGCGGAGTCTCTGTATAAAGCAGTATAAAGTGTTAATGAATATCTTCCACAAATATGTAATTATGTATGGAAATGGTGTGACAAACATGCACACTTATTTTGTTTCTTGACCTAGTGCAGCACTGCCTATTTTTTCTTCACAAGAAAAACCCTATTTAGTCATATCTCTGTGGCAGGCAAAATGACAGCAACCAAATAGTGCTTAATAACATTTATCATATCTAATGATCCCAAAGTATCATGTAAGATACAGTCAGTTTAAAGATTTTTTTTTTTTTGAAGAAGCAGTCATTATCAGTATGACACCACAGAGCAAACTATAAGGTGCCAGAAGGACAAACACTTTTCCCACAGCTATGGGACACAGTGTTCAGTAAATCAGTCTTAAATACTAAACTGTCTTACCGTGAAAACAATAGTAGAAACTAGTTCCATTTCAGTTCAAGGGGCTGTGTTATAACAGATTATAAACTGTGACATTTTGTAAATGCAGGGGGCAGCCAGTCAAGCCGCATGTTAGATCTGTACCTGAAGGAACTGTACAAACACTGAACCTTTCATGTTATTGTGGTTGTTCCACACCAAAGAGTTACACATAAGCTACGTAACATCACGCACTAGAGCCCCAGAGGGCCTACATCCTAATTCCCAAAGCAGCAATAAAATCCCACAGAATTCCTCCACACAGCACTTTGTGTGAGCTTTTAAGTTCCTTGATTTCTTGTAGCTTTATTTAGTCTCTTGCACAATTACCATAATCTTGGCTTAATAGTCATTTCAGAGATATGGCACTGATTTAAGGCCTCTCATTTTACTACAAAATGATATTTAGGTTCTCTATGAAATGACATTTCATTACAGTAGTTCCTAAAAGCAAAATGCACAGATAAATCTCCTTCTCTTAAGTGAGTATGCATATGAACATTAAACTCCTGGACAGGAATGTACCGTAGACTCCCTGTGTCTGCTTTTATAATTATTCATTCATAATGTGACAAGTTTTGTTTGTTTTCCTTTTTACATTGCTGAATGTCATGCTCAGGTCCTGACTGAACTGGTGTGGCTGTGATATATGTACATGTATGCTGCCCAGCCTAAAACGGTAGAATAGAGCCAATTTTGAACTAAGTGACACTCGAAATGCTGAATTATAGAGAGAGAAAGCATTAGGTTCTTACGAATTTTCCTATTGCAGCTAAAAGGTTTTGGAACTGGAAATCTGGATTCTAATTCTCAGCTTTTTTTTTTATTTTAAATCGCTATGTGGAGCTACTTAGCAGTACAAGAGGTTACAGTACCCACACCGAGCAGGTCTCAGGTATGACTGTGTCCGAGCAAGCCTCTTAACCCCCAACTGCTCCAAAAGTCAGAGGTTACTCAGTAGCCAGCAAATAGGTGAAGACATGTCAACAGTCAAATTTAATTTAAAGTTAACTGGCTACCAGAATGGCATGTGAACAAAGTCTTTGACTTATATTTTTGCGAGTGACTGACGGTAAATTAGTAACCGCTGGTTGTTGAGAAGAAACGCACACGCATTTCCAAATGTTAGCTAGTGAAATCAACATACATCAACTACAGACAGATCATTTTCTAATTCAATGACTTTGAGGAAACTGAAGCACCTGAAAGAAACACAGTACATGCTCCAACATCTCCACACAAAAAGGCCTTCAGCCAGTTGATTCAAACAAGGACCTTTGTGTTCTGTTGCGACAGAGCTTACCACAGAGCCATCATACCACCCTGTATTTTTCCAAAATCACAAATCTCTGCCCAGGTTTAATTGGTGTCAAGAAGGACGATACAAAATAAAAAAAATAGGAAAATAGGACCAACACCAAAGAGGACCATGCTATCACTAAGATTAAGTGAATACATTGTTTTCACTTTAAAACAATGTCTTTATAAAAAACAAAGCACATTAAAAAAAGCAGACAAGTTACAAGATGATTAGTATACAAAATAAAAGGCATACATAGGCTACATACAGTATTAAATGTAAAAAAATTCGTAATTAAAGACTTTCATAATAATATGGATTCATAAAAAGCACCTAGTCGTGTAGATTGATTGTATTGGGAAAAATATATGGTAATACGCAATGCATGTTAGCTAGGCTACATTCCTAGCCTGGCTCCGCCCTCCTACATACTTCCACTCAATTTTCATTTTCCTTCAGTACGTCGTCTGGGTTTGCGGCATATTCACGGGTTTTCTCCGGCCAATCTTTACCTGTCCAATCAGCGAACAGAGAGAGTGGCTGAGAACGATGACGTTGCGCGCTAGTTTGAGTTGTAGTTCAGTAATGGCCGCGGAGAAAGATGCGAGCGAAGCCATTCGGTCCGTTGTGGCAACGCTACTGAATATCCAGAAGTTAAAGCCCAAGCAAGAACAATCTTTTCTGAGTTTTGTTTGTGGCCATGATGTTGTGGCCCTCCTTCGGGAAAAGTTTGATTTTCCAGCTAGCTCTGTTAGTGGTGAAGGAGTTGGCTAAAGCTAACGCTAGCGATGCTAAGCCGAAGTCAGGACCAAATGTTAGCGATGGCAGATCCAGAGTGGCTCTGGGCAGATCCAATAATTTTAAACTTCAACAGAGTACCCGCCTTCAAGGAAGTTAACACTTGTCAATGGAGAGTGGCCAGGCTCGCTGTACAAATGGAATGTACCAGAGTCTGGTAAGACCAGGCTACTACATCCCTACATCTCTTAGCCAATTATATTTTGGATATTGTGCATTTTCAGGAGAACGACACATCTCTGTTGCTGCTGCTGAAGGCTTTGACTGACCCTGCGAGCCTGTCAGGAATCTAAAGACTCCTAAACAAGCGGCTGTTTCTGGGTGAGGAGGGTTGAGAAACTATTAGAGTTCTCATAATACTGCCCATGCAAGCTCACATACATACATACATACAGACACCCACACACATACAAAAACAATATTAAAGGAAAGTTATGTCAGATGTGAAATACATACTAAGACATACTTTTTATGTACACAGGCATTGCTAGTAGAAAAGAGCCTTGTTTCCCTAGAGAGAGTGGAAAAAATGAGCACATGCAATTGGGGAAGATGTGTGTAGAGGAAAGAGCAAAAGGGAGGGATAGAAAAAAAGACAGACACCACACTGGAAGGCAGGGCATGTGGACATGATAGACAACCAGATTTGCCTTTACTAGGTCCAGCCACAATGAAGTCGACTTCCAGCAAGATGGATATTGTTTATGTGTGCGGCCTTAAGGAGCTTTTTAGCTACTCTAAAGTTAAGTCTTCAGCTTTTCGCCTCGACTGGAAGGACTGTCAAGTACCAGTAAACCGCCTGCCTGTAGTGTATGGGTTAAATTTGTTCAACTTTATTTATAAACTATACACTAACAGGAAGAAGGTACAGTATGTACAGAAATAGCAAAAATATGACAACACCAAGATGTAAGTAACTACAACATGTAATTATAAACCCCTTGACTCAAAATCCCTGTCACCCATCATATCAGCACTGAGAAGTTTTAGGAAGTATTAGGGCTGGGCAATATGGCCAAAACCTTCTATCCCGATTTATACCAAAGATTTTCTAATAAGGGAAGAAGTTCCACTCTCTCGATACTTCCGGCTTCTGAACTGGTTGCAATGCCATATAGGGGGCGCTCACAGGTGAGTGCAGAATGAATGGGACTCTATGGAGCTATACCCCTCAAAATCCACTTTTCTCAGGATATCATTTTTTGTCTTGTAATTTGAATGTTGCATTTGAAAGGGGAGGCTAAGAAAATACACACTGCTGGTTGTTCAATTTTTTTTAAAAGTGGCTTTTTTGTTCTAAAAAGCCTTTTAAAATGTCAATGACGTCATACACATCGTACGGCCGAGATACTGCTTTACGGCAAGCTCTGAGACGCTTCCTTTGTTCTCTCGGGAACTGACAACACAGCTGACAGGTTAGGCTCTCCCGGTTAATACACATACTATAAAGAGGTTTGCTAATGTTTTAAAGACCACGCCAAAATATTCACTCTGACATTCTGGTTCTGCTTCAAAATGCCGTCAAGCAGGATCTCTGATCGTAATCAGTCCTTCACTTACCAATCAGCATCAACAAGTGGCTGAACTGTGTTACGGCTATATATGCAGGACGGCATTATGTTCATTTTATACTAAAATTCTTTATAAAATACTAGAATAATAATAGAAAATACTCTACTACTACTTTTCATTTGTCAAGTATTTAATTCACAAGAGTATAAAAATAGGCTTTACTATATGGTTATTTCATGTAGAGTATTTATTTATTGAATTACCAGAAAACATGCTATCATCAATTATCATTCTCGAGACCTTGCCTTTATCAGGACAGAGGTTTTTATCCATATCACACAGCCAGCCCTATTTTCTGAAATCCTTTCTTTTTTTCTGATCATAGAATCTAGTATAAAATAAGTAGATTAATATTCAACCAGGAAAATAACCTTTAGTTGTAACAACGTGAAACCAATATTCCATTACATTGCATGCATTACAACACAATACTGGAGACAGATGCGTGACTGTCTACAATACAGCATCAAAGTCATGCCCAGCAAGGAACACGTCAAAGATTATTAGAGATGTCATTCAGTGGAAGAAGTGATCAAGCAAGCAGGTCTAGCAGGTTGGGGAGCTTTTGTATGTCAACCTTTAGTTGGCAGGAATGAACGAGGATGGATTCAATTACACAGAGAGCAACAACAACCGAATGCCCTTCCTTCCTACACCATCTTGAATTCTGCTACTAGCAGAGTTGAATTGGAAATCCACAGATCAATGAGAGAGATTATATTATTGATATAGAGTAATAATCCCTATATGGAAATTATTCTCATTTGTCAGCCTTAGAGCTGCCTGCAGTACAGAAAGGGATTCAGTCTTGTTCAAAAATACATTTTTCAACATTGTTAATGTTTGACAGCATTGATGAACAGTTAACCCTTACCCCAAATAGGCTACCCTTTGCCAAATAATTACAAGGAAGGTTTGTTTACATCAAAAGGAGCATGTGTTGCGGCTACACTGTTCACCCATTATGGATGTAAATCCATTATGGATGAACAGTGTAGAACTTAGAAGCTTTTAAAACCTTTTTTATACTATACACAGTCCCTCAATTTTAGGACAATCCAGCAGAACATTAAACATGTTGGCCTACCAAGGTAACCATTTAGTTTATATGTACTGTAGAAGACTTTCAGGACTAAAGGCAACATGTACCTTTTTCACAGCAAACATTTTGACGTGTCATAGCAGGAAACACACAGGTGTAACAAATAGCAATAATGACGACTCAGTTACAGTAAGTGTTATGGAGCTAAATCAGGGCCAAATGTTTTGTTCATTTGAAAAAAATATATATAGTTGAAAAAATAAAGCTTGAAATTGAAAATTTAAGTTTTGGTCAAAACTTGGAAAAAATAAAACCATGTATTCAAACTTAAAATAAGTGTACCAATTTTTCTTTCAGTTTGAATAAAATATAGATTAAATTCTGGAATTATTTTGAATAAATTATAAATTTTCATTTTTCACTTTAATATTTGTTTTCAGTTCCACATTTCATGTTTTCAGATTCAAAACTTATTTTTTTTTACGCCTTCAAATCTTTTTTTTTTTTCGTTTCAAATCTTTTTTTTTTTTTTAGTTTTCAGATCTGTTTTTCACTTTTAGATAATTTTTTTTTTCGGTTTCAGACTTTTGGCCCTGATTTTGCGTGGGGGCGTGGCTTCAACTCAGGGGCGTGGTATTATGAGTGACAGCCTAACAACGAAGGCAGAAGACTCCTCCGTCATGTTGACTTCAGGAAATGGTGTTACTGTGAGAACTATGACTGAATGCTTTCTATCCACTATATACATGTGATGTTTACTTAATAAACTGATGCAAGTGACAAAGTTCCATTTAAAAAATTGTATTGGACAACACATGGTACCAATTACACTATAAGAGCAATAAACTGATTGTGCAGTTCGGCAGGAACAATGACTTCTCCCACTTCCATGTATGACATTGAATGTAGCACCACAGTATTCACTCGGCAGTCAGCATAGCGTCCGCTCCGCCAAGGCAACCTGCTGGCGCAGCCCACAGGTAAGACATGTGAAAGATATTATCCTTTTGAATAGATACTTTGGGACATTATCCCGCAGTGGCATTAACACATAAAGGGAAAATAGGTGGACAGCTGGAAATGAAGCATCGCTAGCACAAAAGTTAGCATTAACTAACGTTAGCTTCACACTAGCTGGTGTTTTTACACCAATTTTAGTGTCCAGCTCAAGTTTTTGACTTTAACGTGTAGTGGTCTTTGTTAACCTCTGTTTGTCAGAATGACCATAACTCGACAGTGGCTGCCTGCAGCCGTACAATATATAAAACATATAATATAAAAATGTAAATGGTCTACATATAATGTAAAACATTATAGATAACTAACATTGCTAGTGTTACCTTTTCATGGTTCGTTTAAACAACATAACTTGTCCTGGTCCGCTTTGTTAATCAATCAATCAATCAAAGCTTTTATTACGGACACACACGGTCCAGAAAACAGACAGTAAGACATACAAATACAAAAAGACAAGTTAGTGTATTCTGATACTTAAGTTAGGCTGTGGTAGAAGCCTTCAAAGTTTGCCCACTTGGCATATTTTGTAAGGCATAACTGTCATGCTGTTACATGTAACGTTATAGTGTAAAACGTAATTTATCAGGCCAGAGCATTAATGTAAAGTCATATTTGTCTACTCTATAAAAGGAGACCTTCTTCACTGCAGCCAGTGTCAAGTTATGGTCATTCTGACAAACCGAGGTTAACAAAGACCAATACACGTTAAAGTAAAAAAACTTGAGCTGGACACTGAAATTAGTGTAAAAACACCAGCTAGTGTGAAGCTAACGTTAGTTAATGCTAACTTTAGTGCTAGCGATGCTTGATTGCCAGCTTTGTCCAGCTGTCCACCTATTTTCCTTTTATGTGTTAATCACAAAAAAAAAAATGCCACTGAGGGGATAACGTCGCAAAAGTATCTATTCAAAAATGCTAATATCTTTCACATGTCCTACCTGTGGGCTGGTGCCAGTGAATACTGTGGTGCTATAAGTCATACATGGAAGTGGGAGAAGTCATTGTTCCTGCTGAACTGCACAATCTGGCACAGTTTATTGCTCTTATAATGTAATTGGTACCATTTGTTGTCCAAAACATTTTTTTAAATGGAACTTTGTCACTGGCATCAGTTTAAGTAAAAATCACATGTATATAGTGGATAGAAAGCATTCAGTCATAGTTCTCACAGTAACACCATTCCCTGAAGTCAACATGAAAGAGGAGTCTTCTGCCTTCTTTGATAGGCTGTCACTCATAAAGCCACGCCCCCCACGCCAAATCAGGGCCAAAAGTCTCAAACCGAAAAAAAAATATCTGAAAGTGAAAAACAGATCTGAAACCGAAAAAAAAAGATTTGAAGCCGTAAAAAAAGATTTTGAAGCCGTAAAAAAAATAACTTTTGAATCTGAAAACATGAAATGTGGAACTGAAAACAAATATAAAAGTGAAAAATGAAAATTTATAATTTATTCAAAATAATTCCAGAATTTAATCTATATTTTATTCAAACCGAAAGAAAAATTGGTACACTTATTTTTAGTTCAAATACATGGTTTTATTTTTTCCAAGTTTTGACCAAAACTTAAATTTTCAATTTCAAGCTTTATTTTTTCAACTATATATATTTTTTTTGAATGAACAAAACATTTGGCCCCGATTTAGCTCCATAAAGTGTCATCAAATTAGAGATGGTCTGATACCAGTATCAGTATCGGCTCCGATATTGCCTAAAACGCTGGTATCGGTACTGGAGTTTAAGCACCAATCCGATACCACGTAATAAAGCCCTAAAGAAAATCTACGTTAAGGTAGTTTATTTATTTTCTTTTTCCGTTATAACTGACTGTCAAACTGGAGAATAAAAGAAAGTTCTACGCCATTCATTGTTTGTATTTGTTCATGTTTTACAAAGAGTTTAACCTGAGCCAGACCGACAACAAAGATAGAATTAATATCACATCCATACAGTGATATTGGTATACAATTGTTAAAACATAATAAAATATATGACACACTGGTATCGGATCCGTACTCGGTATCGGCCGATCCGCAAGTTCGGGGATCAGGAAGCAAAATTTTTTTATCGATTTGATATCGATTTTTGATTCAAAAAACAATTCTCGATTAAAAAAAAAACAAAAAAAACAATTCACAGTATGTAGTTACTTTTCCCATGTGATTGCAGTAGACATGCAATAAAAAAAAAAATTATAATACATATAAGAATTCTATGAATCAATTTTAAATTGCGATACGAATGTGAATGTTAATACACATACTATAAAGAGGTTTGCTAATGTTTTAAAGACCACGCCAAAATATTCACTCTGACATTCTGGTTCTGCTTCAAAATGCCGTCAAGCAGGATCTCTGATCGTAATCAGTCCTTCACTTACCAATCAGCATCAACAAGTGGCTGAACTGTGTTACGGCTATATATGCAGGACGGCATTATGTTCATTTTATACTAAAATTCTTTATAAAATACTAGAATAATAATAGAAAATACTCTACTACTACTTTTCATTTGTCAAGTATTTAATTCACAAGAGTATAAAAATAGGCTTTACTATATGGTTATTTCATGTAGAGTATTTATTTATTGAATTACCAGAAAACATGCTATCATCAATTATCATTCTCGAGACCTTGCCTTTATCAGGACAGAGGTTTTTATCCATATCACACAGCCAGCCCTATTTTCTGAAATCCTTTCTTTTTTTCTGATCATAGAATCTAGTATAAAATAAGTAGATTAATATTCAACCAGGAAAATAACCTTTAGTTGTAACAACGTGAAACCAATATTCCATTACATTGCATGCATTACAACACAATACTGGAGACAGATGCGTGACTGTCTACAATACAGCATCAAAGTCATGCCCAGCAAGGAACACGTCAAAGATTATTAGAGATGTCATTCAGTGGAAGAAGTGATCAAGCAAGCAGGTCTAGCAGGTTGGGGAGCTTTTGTATGTCAACCTTTAGTTGGCAGGAATGAACGAGGATGGATTCAATTACACAGAGAGCAACAACAACCGAATGCCCTTCCTTCCTACACCATCTTGAATTCTGCTACTAGCAGAGTTGAATTGGAAATCCACAGATCAATGAGAGAGATTACATTATTGATATAGAGTAATAATCCCTATATGGAAATTATTCTTATTTGTCAGCCTTAGAGCTGCCTGCAGTACAGAAAGGGATTCAGTCTTGTTCAAAAATACATTTTTCAACATTGTTAATGTTTGACAGCATTGATGAACAGTTAACCCTTACCCCAAATAGGCTACCCTTTGCCAAATAATTACAAGGAAGGTTTGTTTACATCAAAAGGAGCATGTGTTGCGGCTACACTGTTCACCCATTATGGATGTAAATCCATTATGGATGAACAGTGTAGAACTTAGAAGCTTTTAAAACCTTTTTTATACTATACACAGTCCCTCAATTTTAGGACAATCCAGCAGAACATTAAACATGTTGGCCTACCAAGGTAACCATTTAGTTTATATGTACTGTAGAAGACTTTCAGGACTAAAGGCAACATGTACCTTTTTCACAGCAAACATTTTGACGTGTCATAGCAGGAAACACACAGGTGTAACAAATAGCAATAATGACGACTCAGTTACAGTAAGTGTCATCAAATTAGAGATGGTCTGATACCAGTATCAGTATCGGCTCCGATATTGCCTAAAACGCTGGTATCGGTACTGGAGTTTAAGCACCAATCCGATACCACGTAATAAAGCCCTAAAGAAAATCTACGTTAAGGTAGTTTATTTATTTTCTTTTTCCGTTATAACTGACTGTCAAACTGGAGAATAAAAGAAAGTTCTACGCCATTCATTGTTTGTATTTGTTCATGTTTTACAAAGAGTTTAACCTGAGCCAGACCGACAACAAAGATAGAATTAATATCACATCCATACAGTGATATTGGTATACAATTGTTAAAACATAATAAAATATATGACACACTGGTATCGGATCCGTACTCGGTATCGGCCGATCCGCAAGTTCGGGGATCAGGAAGCAAAATTTTTTTATCGATTTGATATCGATTTTTGATTCAAAAAAACAATTCTCGATTAAAAAAAAAACAAAAAAAACAATTCACAGTATGTAGTTACTTTTCCCATGTGATTGCAGTAGACATGCAATAAAAAAAAAAATTATAATACATATAAGAATTCTATGAATCAATTTTAAATTGCGATACGAATGTGAATAGATTTTTTTGCACACCCCTAGCAGCCACTATTAATGTTGTCAGTTACACCTATTAATGTTCTACTGTGACATGTCAACATGTCTAAAACTAGCCTGACAGGATGCTAAATAAAGCTAGAAGATAAAAAGTATGACGCAGGTAACAGATCAACCTGTTCTGACAATTTCAGTCATGCAAACAACATACAATGTGAAGAAAGAAAATGCACCCTGTGCTTGCACCCCGTGATCAAAACACCTTTGATCACACGTTTAAGATGTACACAAACTTTGGTTTCTTTGTCCTACCACTTTGTGTTCCTTTTACGGTTACTTCAAGAGACTGTGCTGTCAACACACAATGTCAGAGAAAGAAAGGTGGCGTGCAAGTCTGAATGAAGAGACCCAGAAGAGCCTGGCTGGATGGAGCTGGGCCAGGCAATGACCTGGCAAATTAGAGCTGAACAAACACGCTCCACACATTTATAATGTACCTGAACCAGCATGGTGAGAGTCAGCCAGGCCACACTCGCACCTGAAGCTCTGTGTGTAAACATCTATTGCATCATTAACTGCTCTTTATGGCAGCTCAAAGAAAAACAATCCCTCCACATTGGAAATGAAACCGTAATCATGGAAAAGGTTTGTTCCTAACAGTGATAGCACGGTTGATTGCAGTTGTCTGATGGAACATTGGTTTTCTAGCTTCACATACATAAACTAGAAAGCACACCGAGTTAGTACTAGGGCTGCTCCCTCTTAGTCGATTAGTAGACTAATCGGTCGTTTTGGTCTTAGTCAACTTAGATTTCTTTAGTCGATTAGTCACGTTTTACGCTTTTTCCATGCTGAATGACTTATTTCCAAGAAACGTATGAGCACATCTCTGGTAAACACAATAATTAAATTGGTGCTTTTGCATGACTCGTTGCGGAGAAACTCAGATTTACAGATCTGCCGATTAAATCAACTAATCGATACGATTGAACGAGTGTTAGTCGACTTAAGAATTTCTTCAATTGAGCACAGCCCTAGATAGTACATACTGTACCTCTATCAAGTCTGAACAAACCTCAAAATGTACCATTCTTCAGAGGTTTTCTAACACCCAAATGGACCTTTTTCACAGCAGACATTTTGACTTGTCATAGCAGGAAAAGCACAGCTGACATTGATAACCTTAACGATGGCTCAATTCCATCAAGTGTCCCAGTAAGATATTTCAGTGAGTCAGCATGCACAATACCAGGACCTCTCCTAAGTGGAATGCAGCCATGATTAATGGTTTAATACCAGGACCTCTCCAAAGTGGAATGCAGCCATCATTAATGGTTTAATACCAGGGCCTCTCCTAAGTGGAATGCATCATTAATGGTTTTGAATACACCTGTGCTTTTCCTACTATGACATGTCAACATGTCTGCCGTAAAAAGTTCTATTCTGTGAATATTAGGGCTTATTAATCCAAAAGTCTTTCACTGAGGCATGGTGGCATGCATTATTACGATATTAAAACTGCCTTGAAAGCACATAAGCACACACACACACACACACACACACTTTAAAAGGGTAACTACCGTTTCTTTCAACCTTTTTTCCTTTGTTTTTGTGTGTAAGTGACTGATAAGCACAACAAGCTTTGAAATTGGTCCAGTATTAAGCGTGAACGCTGTAACCGGCAGCCACAGATCGGGCTGCAATGTAACCCTATGGGGCAAATATTAGGGGTGGTACGCTAGTCTCTATTGGTCTCGGTTCTCTAGTCTCGGTTCGGAGCATGTGCGTACCGCACGGTTCGTCAGTACACGGTTAATGTGCACTAACCTCTTACTGCCGTAGTGCCCACTTTCAACACCTATGTTAAAACACTTACTGGAAATGACGAGCCGGATGGGCGTGACAAACGCAACCCATGGCAGCTGATTGGACGATTGCGTCACATGGGTCTGGCTGGTCCCTAATTTCAAAACAGACTGTCATGGCGGCTCGTTCAGAATACAATCTCATATTGTACTAAAATAGTTCACCGAAACATGTTTCTGAAAACATTTTTAGCGAGAAATAGGCCGTGCAGTTGCTGAATCTGTCTTCATTTCAGATCGACAAAGGTCAGTTTAAAAGATTTTCGTCAGATTTTGAGAGACACCGAGCCGAGCGCTCCTCAAGTGGAGAGGGGTGCCGCTGCAGGTCACGCCACGTCACCTGCAGAGATGTCAGGTGGGAGAGAGGCTGCCCAGAGCTGGAGGATGCGCCAGCGTCGTTTATAGTCCGGTGTGTGGGAACATTTTGGATTTCATGTTACCTATGATGAAATAAAACAATATAGAACTGCCACTGTGTGCATGTTTTGTGCAACATGCATTCAATATGCTAATTGTAACTATATGCTGAAGTATATTCTGGAGTGTTAAAGATTAAAAGAAAAAATAACAAGAACCGTACTGAACCGAAAACCGTGACCCTAAAACCGTGATACGAACCGAACCGTGGGCTTTGTGAACCGTACCACCCCTAGGAAATATGCATCGTCAATTTGGTCCACTCAAAGTGCTATATTTGAACTGAAAGGCTTAGATTATTATTAGCATCTGGCAACATTATAGAAAGGATCCTTACAGAGATAGGCCTTTAAAAACCTATTTAAGACCGTTCTGTTTAACCAGAAACAGCTCTGAGGTCGCAAGCGCTAAACCGAACAGACTCCATTTAAAAACACAATACTTTTATCGTGTACAGAGCAAACATATTTTCACATGTAAATCGGTAAACTATGTGATTATTTCAACCAAAACTAGAGTTGTGATGGTTGGAAAAGTGGAAAGACGACCCAAAATGGCTTTTTCATAGTTTTATTTTGTTTCTGTCAACTTTGAATGAAATTAAATTATGGTTTATTTATATGGAGTCTGGTGGCTTTAGCGAACGCAATTTCGCAGATGTTTTTAGGTTTAAAAAAAGGATCTTACTCTTTAAAAGAAAGGTCGACCTCCTTAGAAATCCTTTCCATAATGTTGTCAGACACTTAGAATATTAATCTGAGCCTGTTAATGGCAAAACGAGCACTTCTGTGAACGTACAAGCTGCACAATTGGCCTATTAACTTACATTGTAGCCAGTTACATTGATGCCGACTGCAGCGATCTTGCTTAATACTGGACCAATGTCAAAGATTGTTTTTCCCATCAGTTACTTAGACACAAATACACAGGAAAATAGGGTTGGAAAAAAAAACAGTAGTTACCCTTCAATGAATTTCTGTGGAGACTGGCTTGAAAGAATCAAAGCCATCCTTTCTCTCTAACCAAGGTTAATGTCTAACACCCCACCCCCTAACCACACACACTCACAGAGGTCATATCAACAGACATATTACAGCTGTTGTCTGGGGAGACAGTAGTCTTGCATTGAGAGACCTATCTTCACAGCTCTGCGGAGGAAGGTCTGGCAACAGGAGCATATACTCATGGATAGGAGAAAAAACGGTCAGGGGTTGTTTGCATTTCTTTAAACCAATCACAATCATCTTGTGAAGTGCTAAGTTCCGGACCCAGAGAGTGTGGCTCTTTAAAATGGTCTTGGGAAGCAACTTGTTTAGGTCAAACATTTGCACCCCGCAAAAGAAAATGCCACACACAATATTGAATGAAGTTAACTGTTCACACAATACAGTAACTTGAGCTATATAAATTAGCTGCATACATGGTTAAACGTCCTTTGCTCTTACCAGTTTAACGCCGTATGTACTTTGTCCATAGCAAATCCCCACCAATCGGTCCCAAAACGCCCCAGTTAGAGAGTAAATGCCGTAAACATATTCTTTGTAAATGTTTACAACCATTCCCAAAACTAACCGAGCAGGCCTGCCTTGTTGCACAATCCAAATTTTCCTTAACCCTTGTGTTGTCCTTCGGGTCACCGGGACCCGTCCAGTTTATTCGACGTTTTGTATTGGCCTGGCGTTGAGCTTCGGGGTCGGTCCTGACCCCCCCCATTGATGAAGAAGGAGACCAGAGCTGAGGTTGCTGGTTCAAGGTCAGTCAGATGAATAACTGTTGTGATTCATGTATTCCAGTGCTACTGACAGTTATAATTTCCCTTTGTGCTTTGAATTAACCTAAGACCACGTCAACGCAAGCTGTTAATAACTGCCTAATAATTGGATGTTCACTGTGCACATGGACACAAACTTCAGTGTTGTGGCGCAATAACCTTTTTTCTTCTCTATTTTCTCTCCCTTTCTGAGTCACTGAGTATCACTGAGCACTTTGGCACGGTTTCAGACCTGCTATAAAGGCATGGAATAAATCCTGTCACTGTGTGTGTGTGTGGGAGAGTCTTTCATCCAGATGCATTAAGAGCGGTGTCCATTTCTGCCTCGCTCACAGTTCACAAAGCCTTGGTAAAGACAGACAAAATGCAGGATAGCATGATGTGAAGTGGGTGTGTGGGACAGAGAGAGAGAGAGAGAGAGAGAGAGAGAGAGAGGGAGAGAGAGGGAGAGAGAGAGGGAGAGAGAGAGAGAGAAGAGGCCAAGAGCAAGTAATGAGCCAAACTATCATCACCCGGTGCTGATTTAGCAAATTTGAACCAAACACCTGTGTTTGTTTGAGTGTCTGCCTGTGTGTGTGTGTGTGTGTGTGTGTGTGTGTGTGTGTGTGTGTGTGTGTGTGTGTGTGTGTGTGTGTGTGTGTGTGTGTGTGTGTGTGTGTGTGTGTGTGTGTATTACCTGACTAACACGGCAGGTGCAATTCCACCCTTTGGGCCCTATTTTAAATTGGCTTCAAAGCCTGGCTTACTTCCTGCTGACCATTATTGAAAACATGTGGGACAATGTAAGTACACACAATTTTTTTTTATTAATAATTAAATAATAAAAGAAATTATATATATTTATATATATATATATATATATGTATATGACATAGGTAAAGCTTTAGTGCAGAAATATTACATATTATATCTTTAATAAAATAAATCAAATTGCTCAACTGCATTGGTGTTTAATGTTGATCCATCACAAACAGCAGTGCAACTCTGACTTAAAATAAGAAATTATGATTCAAATCTGTAAATATCTCACTGAAAAAAGATAAACTAGACTGGAGGAATGTCAACTATTCCTTATCTTTAAAGTGACTATTATTGCCTCTGTTCATCACATCCCCAACCGGCATCGTCAGACACCGCCTACGAAGA